>NC_091243.1:1856349-1963849 GCF_040958095.1 Procambarus clarkii | reverse complement strand
TGCACAGAATACAATACAGTACACAGTATTATCCAAAACACAGTACATGTTACGTACGTAACATGGTACTCTATGTGTCATTATAAATAGTATTGTTCTAAACATTGTACTGCACAGAACAGGGTACGAGTTTGTGACCATGTGCGTGCGTGCGTGCGTGCGTGCGAGACTGCTCCAGCGTTTTTGCAAATCGCGAGGGTTAAATAAGCAACAGCACAGTGGAAAAGTTCATTGTAGTTTATGAATGCCTGGCAAGTAGACAAACCCAAATTAGCTACAAAAAATTTGAAAGTGTTTTTCGAAGTTCACGTCCGTTTACTGAGGTAATGAAATATATCTCAAAAGGGAGAGAGTAGCATTTCTACCCTCGTCTATTTGAAGTCCCTCAAGGGACCTCACAAGTCCATAAAATATACAAATATTACTATTTTAGATTTCACATTATAATAGTAATCACATTTTATACTGTGATTACTTATTGGTTATGCTGCATCTGTTATTTCTTGTTTGGTAAAGGTAGACTTAATTTGGAAACGGAACAAAATAAAGTCAGAATAATAATAAGCCATGAAAATATTATTGGGATGTACAAGAAATGATATGATGGACATAATGAGGATGAAATTGAACTTACTGAATAATTTGCTTAGAATTTCAGAGATAAATGTAGCTTCATTGATTCAGTTCAGTGAAGAATAAATGTTAAAGTATAATAAGAGCACGTATATAAGGTCCTTCCCGCCAAACAACGTTCGAACAAGTTTTATCACCTCCTAACAAGTTGTAACAACTAATATAACAAGTTGTAACAACGTTCTAATCTACATAAATAAAAATGGAAATGTTCGTTTGTGCATAACCGCTAATCTCTGAAAGTTCTTCACCGATTGCTTTGAAATTTTCACACAACGTTCCATTCGCATCCGAGCAGGTTCGTATATACATACTATATAGATGTCACGTCTGTGACGGTAAAAAAAAAAAAAAAACATGCTTTTTCTGAAAAACTGTATTTTTCATGTGTTTTTCAAATGAGGGAAATCTTTGAAACCTCTTTACCGATTGCTTTGAAATTATGACACAACGTTGCATTCGGATAGGCGCATCATTTTATATATACATGCCTCCCCTGTGATAGGAAAAAGCATGTTTTTTTTTTAAACCGCACTATCTGTTGGACGTTAGAGCAACACACGTTGTAATCTACGAAAGTTATTCACCAATTACTTTGAAATTTTAACACAACGTTGCATTCGAATAGGCGCGTCTTTTTATATACCTGTTATATATATAGATGCCACTCCTATGACAGGTAAAAACATGTTTTTTTGAAAAACAGCGCCATCTGTTGCACATAATAGCAACATGTACGCTATACTAAATATGTCACCAATTCCATATCAATGTTTCCGATTGCATTGATAAATTTTATTTTCATAGAATTTGATTTATTTAATTTTTTATTTTATTATTTTGTGTGACACTGTGTTGGAATTGAGCTGTGTTGTTTACCATACCGTTCATTTCGAAAGTATAAGTACAGATGCCACACCTGTGACAGGTAAAACTATGCTTTTCTTGAAAAACAGCGCCAAAAACAGCATGTAAGAGCAACACACATGCTATACTAAATATGTTACAATTCCATTTCAATGTTCCTGATTGCATTGATTAATTGAATTTCATAGATTTTATAGTATATAGTTTATTGTTTTATTTTTTCATATTTTCATTTCATTTTTTAACTGTTTTTCTTATATTTAAGTGATGGGAACATCAGATCACTTGATGTTCCTCCTTTTCTGATGGGAACATCAGACCATTTGGGAAGGCATCGGACGAGGGAGTGGGGAATGGTGGGGAAGGACGAGGGGACGGGGGAGTTTGGGATGGTGGGGATGAGGGGATGGGGGAATGGAGAATGGTGAAGAGGACAAAGGGACAGGGGAATGGGGCATGGTGGGAAGGAAGAGGAGATGGTGGAGTGGGGAATGGTTGGAGGCCGAGGAGACGTGAGAGGGGGGAAATGGTGGGGAGGACTGTGGGACAGGGAAGGTTGCTGAGCCACAGCAACGCGTGGCCGGGTACTGCTAGTATGTCATAAAAACGTTATAACAAAATGTAAAAACTTTATTACAATATGTAACAAGCGGAAAATAGGGACAGTTGCTTTGTGAAATAGGGACATGCTTTTGTTTGCATGGTTATGATTTAACGTTACACATTCAGTTACAGGAACCTCCACATCACATTCACTCTAAACATCCGTCTTTGCTGTCGACTCAAGCTCCTATGGTCCAGGCCTCACCTGCACTATGTTGCACAGGGTCAATGTTCGCCTCTGGAATAGTCTCGTTCTCTCCACCGCCGAGACTTTAACACAACGGGGCCTCGTAGCCTGGTGGATAGCGCGCAGGATTCGTAATTCTGAGGCGCGGGTTCGATTCCCGCACGGGGCAGAAACAAATGGGCAAAGTTTCATTCACCCTGAATGCCCCTGTTACCTAGCAGTAAATAGGTACCTGGGAGTTAGTCAGCTGTCACGGGCTGCTTCCTGGGGTGTGTGTGTGTGTGTGTGGTGTGGAAAAAAAAAAAAAAAAAAAAAAGTAGTTAGTAAACAGTTGATTGACAGTTGAGAGGCGGGCCGAAAGAGCAAAGCTCAACCCCCGTAAAAACACAACTAGTAAACACAACTCTTCGCCACCACCGTCTCACCTGCCGACATCCTGGAGACAAGAGAGGGTGTTTACCTGTTCTTCTCCAGGGATTCGGACCTTGATAAGATATTCACCCTCACCGCCACGACCACCCAGCATGACACCGGCATCACCCTCACGCCACCCCGACAATACCTGGCAGACAGGACCGTGTTCGCCAGGAATATCAGCACCTGGCTCACCGACCCTCGACGACATCGTCGTCAGCATCAACGATCATAACCAGACGCTGACAGCGGTAGCGGTCAAGACCATCTCCAACGCCGAAGTCAATCGCAGACCAACATTGAAGGTGACCATCACACAGCCATCGCAGCGATCCACGCCACGGACTACAGACTTAAGTAAGCAGGAGCTACTATACCACCCAACCAAGTGCTCAAGGAACGCTTCACGGAGCTCCGGCAGTGCTTCAAGTGCTGTCAGTACTTCCACTACACCAGGAAGTGCACCAAGCAAGCACAGAGATGCAGCCTCTGCACCCAGGAGCACCACTGCACGGACTGCACATCCTCCCACCGTCGCTGCTGCCTACAATGGCCCACACTCTGCAGTCTCGCCTGACTCTCTCCTCTGGCAGGAGGAAATCTAAAAGATGATGGCTACTGCTTCCTTCACCTCCATACTTCGACCATCAAACCCACTCCGTCGGAATTCCCGCTCTTACCCTTCTTATTTTGAGGTTATCTTGAGTTGATTTCGGGGGTTTAGTGTCCCCGCGGCCCGGTCCTCGACCAGGCCTTCACCCCCAGGAAGCAGCCCGTGACAGCTGACTAACTCCCAGGTACCTATTTACTGCTAGGTAACAGGGTCATAGAAATGAGAGTGAATGAAACTCTCCCCATCATTTCTCGCCGGCGCCCGAGATCGAACCTGGGACAACAGGATCACGTGTACAGTGTGCCCGCTCGGCCGGCCGACCCCTTGAACACATGTGTGATTCCCTCACTACCGCCTGGCCCCTGGGGACGCTGCCCCCAGCTGACCGCACTAACTCTGATTAAACCACCACCGGCCCAGCCTGCAGCCCCCACCAAGATCACCCTTTTACCCGTTCTCCTCCACCTCTCCGATAAAATGTATGGCAACGACATTACCAGCTACTTCCACATTATCAACAGGCTGGTCGTCGCGAATGGACTTCTGACAGCTTCTGCACCCGATGACACTCTTCCAGCTTCCGCAACTGCTACCTGACCCTCCACCTCAGGGATACCTGAGCCGACCCCTAGGCAGCCGTCACCGTCTGGCGACAAACTCCGCAGTTCTCGAGCTTGTTTCACTGACAAGAACGGCACCAGCCCCCAGGACCGCTGAACTGGATGGTGAGGCCGACTCCGAAGATTCGACCGACCACCATGTTTCAATTTGCCACCGGCTCTCCCGCTCCTTACCAGCCGCCCGGGCACCATCTTTCCCTCCAGATCCTTCACCGGCACAAACAAGATTGACAGGTTCTCATTCTACCCCTCTCTAGGTATCTCTGACTTAGCCGCATACTTTCCAAGGAGAACAGACAGCATAACTCTCTAATCCAGAACGACTACTGGGAATACAAGTGCAAAGAAACAGGACGGATCCTTCACATAGACGGCTTTCTAGAAAGCCTCTACATCCTCTGCGACTACGACACATTGAAGAAGAAAATTCGACCAAACTACCAACTTCGGGGAAATGGGCTAAGGAACCAACCATCTTGTGACACCCTGGCATCTCCCCCTAGACCAGTCGACTGTGGCCAGCCCCGCCGACAGCCCTGCTGACTCCTATGGCACTCAATTGTCAGCAACGTGTGTACTCCATCAATTCACCGATCTGACCAGCCTTATGGTCTTGGATTGAATTGGCGTATCCACTGACACCACCCCCAGATCTCCAGTATCAGTTATTGATACAGATAATGGCTCCAGAGAGCCTCCACTAATGGGCTCACTAATGGGCTACATGGAAATATTATTCCATTAGCTGAATCTTAAACAACACAATAATGGTACATCAACATACAGCCCCATTCCTGTGCCAGGTAAGTCCATTACAGGTTCACCATAACCACATATGTGCGCTACTTGGAACTTTTTGTCCCGAGTAGCTGAATCTAAAATAACAATAATGTTACATTTACAGCTTACTGGAGCATGAATAGTGGGTGGTGAACATTGCAAACAAAATTATATGCCCTGAAGGAGGCCATAAACTATTCAATTTAGAATATTTTACATGATTTTATCATTCATACCTACTCTAAATCATTGCTCCAGGCATTGCTATCCAATCAGCACAGAGATAATGTATACCTCCTCACATAAATCCAACATATAGGAAAAGAAGCCCATAATCTAGGGCCGGCAATCACCTTAAATTGGATACCAAGTAACATTGGCATAAGTGGTAATGAAAAGGCAGACACTAGCAAAAACTGCCACTGCTCTACCTGTTGTACAGGTACAAATACCTCCAAGTTTTTTACAGATTAAGGAGCAAATCAAGAAGAAAATACTCTCAACTATCAAAAGTTGCCACAGAGCCAAAGAAGCGTAAGGAAGAACTACTGCGATATGGTATGAACAAGCCACTGGGTACTACTCTTTCAAGCCTGAAGAAAAGATATCCAGAGACATTGCAGTAGCCATACACAGACTCAGACTTGGTTACAAGTGCTTCTGGGAGGTAATGAGGGAGGTAATGTGTATCTAATGTTCACCACCATTAGATACACATTCCATTAGATACACATTCCACAGTAACTTCAATGATTAGAAACGCTGTTGAAGAATGGGACTGACTCACGAGTGAATATTCTGCATCCACATCCGCCACCAAGATAATGTTATTAAAACAAGATTAAAACCAGTGCACTAAAACAGAAACGAAAAAGAAGCAGGGTAAAAGGAGAAAACCCCACCTCCATTTAAAACTTTGACCCAAATATCACAGTAACAAGGTTATCGCGAATACCTGGACTCAATAACGGGCTCACCATAGCCCGAGCTACAGGGACATTTCCTTCTGAGTAGCTAAATCCAAGACAACAACAACAACAACATACATTTACAGGGTATTCATGCCCGACATCTGGGATCAAACTCATATTTCCAAGCGTCCCCGCGGCCCGGTCACCGACCAGGCCTCTTTTTTGTTACACACCCTCCGGGAAGCAGCCCGTAGCAGCTGCCTAACTCCCAGGTACCTATTTACTGCTATGTAACAGGGGCATCAGGGTGAAAGAAACATTTTGCCCATTTGTCTCTGACTTCGCCAGGGATCGAATCCGGAACCTCAGGACTACGAATACGAAGCGCTGTCCAACCAGCTGTCATGCGCCCCTGACAGCTGGTTCTGTCAATGATAGTTCATTTTCTTGAGACTTTTCGATCAGCGATAATCCATGAGGTGCCCTGCCCCTCACCATCACGAGGGTACACTTTTTGGTTGTATTTATTACTGCCACTAGGCAAGCCTTAATTGATCGTCGCCGTTCTTTTCTCCCAAATGTTGGTATCATTGTCTCTTACACTATTTCTTCCTTCTGTACGATCTTGCCTTCCTTTGGAGCTTCATTTACCCTGCTAATGTGTGCCGGCTTGGAATCTCTCAAATAAAGCTTTATGTGAGAGAAACGAACCAGCATTGTGGATACCTTGACAATTACAGCAAGATGGCGTGAATAAATTTCCTTTTTCAATCCTGACCCTAGCCATGCTTCTTACCACAGTACCGACATCTGGGATCAAACTCATACCTCCAAGCCATGTGTCCCCAACGAGAACACATCACGCAAAGTGTGGATTCCTCAATATATTTTGCCACGTTTTTGTACAAGGACTTGGATACAGGAGAGTCCTTCTGGAGCCTCACTCTTTAATAAGGCAACAATCTGACTGTTTCTCACCACATACAGTTTCCTTTTAGCCCGCACAACACTTTCAATGTTTAGAAGATGGAATTCAGGATGCAACTATGTTGGATACTTAAAAGTAATGTTTTTCGAAAGAAATAGTGCAGGTGTTCATGGAAAAGTGACCGCTGTTAGAGGATAGTGACCCTGAGTCGAAGGCAGGTAATGACCTGAGTCGAAGGCAGGTAATGACCTGAGTCGAAGGCACGTAGTGACCCCAAGTCGCAGGCAGGTAGTGACCCCAAGTCGAAGGAAGGTAGTGACCCCGAGTCGAAGGCAGGTAGTGACCCCGAGTCGAAGGGTGGTATAGTGACCCCAAGTCGCAGGCAGGTAGTGACCCCGAGTCGCAGGCTGGTAGTGACCCTGAGTCACAGGCAGGTAGTGACCCCGAGTCACAGGCAAGTAATGACCCCGAGTCGCAGGCAGGTAGTGACCCTGAGTCGCAGGCACGTAGTGACCCCGAGTAGCAGGCAGGTAGTGACCCCGAGTCACAGGCAGGTAGTGACCCCGAGTCACAGTCAGGTAGTGACCCCGAGTCACAGGCAGGTAGTGACCCCGAGTCACAGGCAAGTAATGACCCCGAGTCACAGGCAGGTAGTGACCCCGAGTCACAGGCAGGTAGTGACCCTGAGTCGCAGGCACGTAGTGACCCCGAGTAGCAGGCAGGTAGTGACCCTGAGTCGCAGGCACGTAGTGACCCCGAGTAGCAGGCAGGTAGTGACCCTGAATCACAGGCAGGTAGTGACCCTGAGTCGCAGGCACGTAGTGACCCCGAGTCGCAGGCAGGTAGTGACCCTGAGTCGCAGGCAGGTAGTGACCCCGAGTCACAGGCAGGTAGTGACCCCGAGTCACAGGCAAGTAATGACCCCGAGTCACAGGCAGGTAGTGACCCCGAGTCACAGGCAGGTAGTGACCCCGAGTCACAGGCAGGTAGTGACCCCGAGTAGCAGGCAGGTAGTGACCCTGAGTCGCAGGCACGTAGTGACCCCGAGTAGCAGGCAGGTAGTGACCCTGAATCACAGGCAGGTAGTGACCCTGAGTCACAGGCAAGTAATGACCCCGAGTCGCAGGCAGGTAGTGACCCTGAGTCGCAGGCACGTAGTGACCCTGAGTCGCAGGCAGGTAGTGACCCTGAGTCGCAGGCAGGTAGTGACCCCGAGTCACAGGCAGGTAGTGACCCCGAGTCACAGGCAGGTAGTGACCCCGAGTCACAGGCAGGTAGTGACCCTGAGTCACAGGCAGGTAGTGACCCCGAGTCGAAGGCAGGTAGTGACCCTGAGTCACAGGCAGGTAGTGACCCTGAGTCGAAGGCAGGTAGTGACCCCGAGTCGAAGGCAGGTAGTGACCCTGAGTCACAGGCAGGTAGTGACCCTGAGTCGAAGGCAGGTAGTGACCCTGAGTCGCAGGCAGGTAGTGACCCCGAGTCACAGGCAGGTAGTGACCCCGAGTCGCAGGCAGGTAGTGACCTGAACCGCAGGCAAGTAGTGACCCCGAGTCGCAGGCAGGTAGTGACCCCGAGTCACAGGCAGGTAGTGACCCCGAGTCGCAGGCTGGTAGTGACCCTGAGTCACAGGCAGGTAGTGACCCCGAGTCACAGGCAAGTAATGACCCCGAGTCGCAGGCAGGTAGTGACCCTGAGTCGCAGGCACGTAGTGACCCCGAGTAGCAGGCAGGTAGTGACCCCGAGTCACAGGCAGGTAGTGACCCCGAGTCACAGTCAGGTAGTGACCCCGAGTCACAGGCAGGTAGTGACCCCGAGTCACAGGCAAGTAATGACCCCGAGTCACAGGCAGGTAGTGACCCCGAGTCACAGGCAGGTAGTGACCCTGAGTCGCAGGCACGTAGTGACCCCGAGTAGCAGGCAGGTAGTGACCCTGAATCACAGGCAGGTAGTGACCCTGAGTCACAGGCAAGTAATGACCCCGAGTCGCAGGCAGGTAGTGACCCTGAGTCGCAGGCACGTAGTGACCCTGAGTCGCAGGCAGGTAGTGACCCTGAGTCGCAGGCAGGTAGTGACCCCGAGTCACAGGCAGGTAGTGACCCCGAGTCACAGGCAAGTAATGACCCCGAGTCACAGGCAGGTAGTGACCCCGAGTCACAGGCAGGTAGTGACCCTGAGTCGCAGGCACGTAGTGACCCCGAGTAGCAGGCAGGTAGTGACCCTGAATCACAGGCAGGTAGTGACCCTGAGTCACAGGCAAGTAATGACCCCGAGTCGCAGGCAGGTAGTGACCCTGAGTCGCAGGCACGTAGTGACCCTGAGTCGCAGGCAGGTAGTGACCCTGAGTCGCAGGCAGGTAGTGACCCCGAGTCACAGGCAGGTAGTGACCCCGAGTCACAGGCAGGTAGTGACCCCGAGTCACAGGCAGGTAGTGACCCTGAGTCACAGGCAGGTAGTGACCCCGAGTCGAAGGCAGGTAGTGACCCTGAGTCACAGGCAGGTAGTGACCCTGAGTCGAAGGCAGGTAGTGACCCCGAGTCGAAGGCAGGTAGTGACCCTGAGTCACAGGCAGGTAGTGACCCTGAGTCGAAGGCAGGTAGTGACCCTGAGTCGCAGGCAGGTAGTGACCCCGAGTCACAGGCAGGTAGTGACCCCGAGTCGCAGGCAGGTAGTGACCTGAACCGCAGGCAAGTAGTGACCCCGAGTCGCAGGCAGGTAGTGACCCCGAGTCACAGGCAGGTAGTGACCCCGAGTCGCAGGCAGGTAGTGACCCTGAGTCGCAGGCAGGTAGTGACCCCGAGTCACAGGCGGGTAGTGACCCCGAGTCGCAGGCAGGTAGTGACCCCGAGTCACAGGCAGGTAGTGACCCCGAGTCGCAGGCACGTAGTGACCCTGAGTCACAGGCAGGTAGTGACCCCGAGTCGCAGGCAGGTAGTGACCCCGAGTCGCAGGCAGGTAGTGACCTGAACCGCAGGCAAGTAGTGACCCCGAGTCGCAGGCAGGTAGTGACCTGAACCGCAGGCAAGTAGTGACCCCGAGTCGCAGGCAGGTAGTGACCCTGAGTCACAGGCAGGTAGTGACCCCGAGTCGCAGGCAGGTAGTGACCTGAACCGCAGGCAAGTAGTGACCCCGAGTCGCAGGCAGGTAGTGACCCCGAGTCACAGGCAGGTAGTGACCCCGAGTCGCAGGCAGGTAGTGACCCCGAGTCGCAGGCAAGTAGTGACCCCGAGTCGCAGGCAGGTAGTGACCCCGAGTCACAGGCAGGTAGTGACCCCAAGTCGAAGGAAGGTAGTGACCCCGAGTCGAAGGAAGGTAGTGACCCTGAGTCACAGGCAGGTAGTGACCCGAGTCACAGGCAGGTAGTGACCCCGAGTCGCAGGCAGGTAGTGACCCCGAGTCACAGGCAGGTAGTGACCCCGAGTCACAGGCAGGTAGTGACCCCGAGTCGCAGGCAGGTAGTGACCCCGAGTGGAAGGCAGGTAGTGACCCCGAGTCACTGGCAGGTAGTGACCCCGAGTCGAAGGCAGGTAGTGACCCCGAGTCGCAGGCAGGTAGTGACCCCGAGTCACAGGCAGGTAGTGAAATAAGTCTCAGGCTGATAGTGACCTAAGTGCCCTACCGTGTGAGGTCACCAACCCACAGCCAGAGGTTCTGCTGAGTGGGGACAACCAGCCCTAAACTTAGGACAGTCACACTAAGCTCACTACAAACGTTAACACCAACACTGGTGACTCCACTGCCCTCACAAACCCCCTCCAAGCACGAGAAAATAATAATAAATGTCGACCGTAAAGGTTTGCACAGAATGTCGTAAGAATGTAGATTATTGTTATAAACGAGGTATTTACCCGATTCTCACTATTGTTAATGTATGCATGATTAAATGCTCATCCCACCTCAGTTTCTCAGATATGATTAGAATTAAAACTATGTTTTTCTTAACATAAATATAATGTAATTCTATTTCATCTTGATGACGTGTGTTCAGTTATGCTATTGTATTTACCCTGTTGTATTATATTGTATGAGAGGCGGTCATGTGCAGGCGTGTGTTCAGTGGAAAGGTATTGGACAAGGGATTTTTTTCACGTGTGGTGGTTGGTCCCACTGTTTCCAATTTTACATTGCATCCCATTTATCATTATTTCCTTCTGTGAAGCTCAGTTATTTGAGTAGTGTTCCCAGAATGTATAAGATATTACATACCTAAGTTTATATGTGTTTGGGAGTGATTATCGCCATATGTAAGTGTGTCTGTTAAGAGTTCTTGTCACGCGTATTTGGCTAGTGAGAGCGAGTCACGCGCGCGTGTGTGTGTGTGTGTGTGTGTGTGTGTGTGTGTGTGTGTGTGTGTGTGTGTGTGTGTGTGTGTGTGTAAGTTGCTATGTGTGATTGGTATTGACTGGTCGTATATTCCTGTGTTAAGTCTTTTGTCATTGGTTTATTATTTGTGTTGGTAATTAAATTAAATGCTTACGTGTTGGTAATTAAATTAAATGCTTACGTGTTGGCAATTAAATTAAATGCTTACGTGTTGGCAATTAAATTAAATGCTTACGTGTTGGTAATTAAATTAAATGCTTACGTGTTGGTAATTAAATTAAATGCTTACGTGTTGGCAATTAAATTAAATGCTTACGTGTTGGCAATTAAATTAAATGCTTACGTGTTGGTAATTAAATTAAATGCTTACGCGTTGGGAATTAAATTAAATGCTTACGTGTTGGTAATTAAATTAAATGCTTACGTGTTGGCAATTAAATTAAATGCTTACGTGTTGGTAATTAAATTAAATGCTTACGCGTTGGGAATTAAATTAAATGCTTACGTGTTGGTAATTAAATTAAATGCTTACGTGTTGGTAATTAAATTAAATGCTTACGTGTTGGTAATTAAATTTGGTTTATAATAACTACTGGGTTTATTATAAGTATTCATTATATCAGTTTTTTCACAATATTTTTATTTTTGTCATTTCTCATCAGCATAGTGGAATTTAATTATCATTTTACTAGTGGGCCTTATTTTTAACTATGTATATATATTGTTTCTCTTTGTATACCTATCATCGAGTATACTGGTGGTTCCATTTTTAAAACAGTTGTTTATTTGCAATTCGTAGATATCATTATTATTATTAAAACTAATAGGGCTAATCTGATTATAAAATAACTAACGGAAGCACGAGCCTTACTCATATACGTAGGTTAACACTCATCAGGAGAGTTTTCAGTGCCAACTGTGCTCCGCAGCCACACACAGAAAATGTGCCAACATGACCAGTAATGCAAGGAAAATTGGACTGAGAAGTCACTGTGTACTGGGTTTGTGATAAAGATAGCACCACCTTCCAGGAGATGATGACAATTTTGGAAAATAAGAACTCCTATAGAGAATAGAGAAGCCCTTCTAAATGCATGCTCAGACACTTCAAAAGGTTTCAGTCATATTATTTGTAACATCCAGTCTGGGTTGTCGGGCTCAACGCCAGGATTGTTGGGCTCAACGCCAGGGTTGTTGGGCTCAACGCCAGGATTATTGGGCTCAATGCCTGGTGCCAGGGTTGTCGGGCTCAACGCTAGGATTGTTGGGCTCAACGCCAGGATTGTTGGGCTCAACGCCAGGATTATTGGGCTCAATGCCAGGTGCCAGGGTTGTCGGGCTCAATGCCAGGTCATTTAAAAATAAACAAGCAAAACAGGAACCCAAAACCTGTCGATGCTACAGATTGGGTATATGTATTGTGACGTGTTTCTGTAGCCAGCTTATTAACGTAGAAGTGTGTTTTGTGACTACGACCGTGCGCTCAGTTTCTGAGAATGAGAAGGTGAGCCACAAATGGATGACAGACGGGTGAGGTTAATCGCGCAACCCAGGGGTGTTTTCCTGATTCCTTTCCCACTCTCTGTGTGAGATTTTAGGAGTAACTAATGTATTTTTTTTTAGAGACTATAGCTCTTGGACCAGTGCTAGGATTTGAGGTGGGTTACTGATGGATAAGTGATAATTGTGTGACCCCAGATATGGTTTTCCGATTATCCTATAACCATTTAATGTGTGATTATATGTATTTTTTTAGTGGCATTAGCTCTTGGACCAGTACAAAGTGCAGATGGATGACTGATGGCAGAAGAGTGATAATTGTGAGACTCGGGTATAACTAATGCATTTTTTAGCTCTTGGACCAGGGCAAGTCATAGATGGATGCGAGATGGGTGACTGACGAATGAGGAGTGCAGGTGGCAAATTGCGATCACTCACATGAAACAAAAAATATATAAAAAAAAATGTTGCTTTGCCCTTGCAGTGTGAAAGTGGTCTAAAGATTTAACAATAAACAGGTGAAAAAAATCAGCCAGTCCTCCAAAAATGGGGAGGTAAATGTAACAGAACAAGTAAGTGTAATTATGTACTATGCATAGCAGTCAGGAATTGTACTTATTTTTAATTAGTATTAAACCGTACTGTCAAATATATTGAGAATATTTGAGGATTACCTCAAAAGTCGATTAGAGAACCACGACCTAACCTAACCTTCTTAGTGTTTGAAGATAAGCATTTTATTACTTCTTAATTACAACTAGTACTTAACCTATAGCTATATTGATATTATAGTTTTATATAACTAATAAAACAAAACTAAAATATTTCAATAAATTGTAAAGTAACTCTGGATATTTTAAAATTTTGTATAAAATCTCTATTGTTTAATAAAACTGAAAGAGAAATTCCTCATATTTAAAACTTGAGTATAGCAAATTAAATTTGAAAACTTCATCCTAAAATTCTGAGTGTCTTAACAGAAAACGAGGAGAATAAATGGGGAGGTAAATGTAACAGCCCATAAGTGAAATTATGTGCTATGTATGACAGTAAGGAAATGTACTTATTACACTTAGTATTAAACTGTACTGTCAATTCGGAGGATGGACTGGAAAAAATACCACAATTTACTGTAAACTTTAACATTAATAAACAACATGTATTTCCTGAAACTTTACTTTGGCGATTACAATATGAATAAAAACTCAAATGCATGTTTATTTCACTCTACTAACAAGAAAAATATTGGTGACTAAATTACTAAAAAGTAAGTCCACACAACCACCGTCACGTGTCGTAGCCGGAGCACAGCGAGTGAAGGAGGCTGAGTGTAGATCCCAGGAGCACCAACTCGTTCTAGTCTGTCGTTCCAGGTCTGTTGTTGTTGTTTTAGATTTAGCCACTCAGAACGAAATGTCCATGTAGCACGGGCTATGGAGAGCCCGTAAGTTTCAAGTCACTGGCAGGTATATATATACGCCTGCAGGTGACATCATGTATGGTGGCAAGGTGCACTTGACATTGAGCCGGTGGGATGACAAGCAGTTAGCGGGCATTAATAGGTCGCCGGCGATCACACCTGACATGGGCTCACAGGGCTTCGTAGGGTGACCCGGGTGGAGTGTATCCTGACCTCTGTCTGGGGCTGCTGTCTGGGGCTGCTGTCATAGAGTGTGTACTGTAGCATGAAGACGTAGAAGGTAGAAGGAAGAGGCAGCTTACCACTGCTATGCAAGGAAATTACGTGACAGTATGTATGGAATATTGGGAAGTGCGAATGAAACATGCAAATACGATCACGATAAAAAATTACCAAACACACCAAAAAATGAAGAAACAACGACGTTTCGGTCCGTCATGGACCACTATCAAGTCGTATGTGACTTAATTATGGTCCAGGATCGACTGAAACCTCATCTTCTCTTCATCTTTTGGTGTGTAGTTTGGTCCTTATATCTTGAGCCACATTATTGTAACTCATTGTCTGCACCCTACGAAGCGTAGGAATATTCTTAACACAGGAAAATGTTTCAAAAGCTGCAGAATCTTTCACCCAGAGGTTTGTAAAAGCTCTTTAATCAAGAAAGAATGTTTCAACAGAGACTGTCCAGCCTTTCATCTATGAGGAACCAGACGAATAAACCCAAAAGAATGCCACTATGAAGACAACCACAACTCTAAATACGAGGAATATTTTTTAGCACGAGGACGAGAAGAATGGCTACAAATGTCCAGACTCTACCACCAACTCTTTCAAATGTTATAGAGGACACAAGCACAGTGCGCCCCTTTACCAGAACCCCAGATTTTAACAAGTAAAGCACCCAGCACTTCAACAAATACGATAACATCATTTATACCTACCAAGATTCAGGGTATAAAAACATGGAAATCAAACAAAGTCCACTTTATTGCTGGCCTTCATTTAATTTTAATAATAAACAGAATAACTGAGAACAAATAAAGCAAGACATGACAGATATAAGCTGGACACAACGGCTACAAAATGTAAACCTAAACCTGTTGTGGAGAAAACCTCTGAGAAGGAATTTATTTATTGTTTTATTAATTATTTTCTTTAATTATTTCTAGTTTAATTATTAATTATTTATTTTCTAATTAAAGTGGACTGTATATTCATAGTTGTCCTGCTTGGAACTTCCCATCACAACCCATAGGGTTATTTAATAACAGCTGAATTAAAACGAATGAATTGGTTCAAATTCATTAATATTGGTTAGTGATAAATAATTGTGGAACAGCTTAACTGTTTTGTAGAAGGTGGTCTGGTTAAAGAACAATAGACACGTCCATGTAACATAAGCTGAATCTGTATTAGACCAGTCTATAATGGCGTCGCAGAGTGCCTCGTGGAACCAGGTAATTTGTTGACATTGTCTCGGGTCGTCACAAGTTACATGCTCGAATAATACATCGTCAAAAATGCAACAACATCCTTATAACAAATATGACATGACACCGATTACGATTAAATTAATATTAGATGCTTACCCATTTTTTGGGTGTTGTCGTGTCTCATAACCAGGTTGACATTAGCTAATACTAACAGGCCTGGTAATACAGAGAATTAGTTCAAGCTGGAAATAAGGTACTCCCCATAATTTGTGAGGTTGCTGTGGCAGATGGACTCCAGATAACCATATAATTTCGAGTATTGGCAGCACTACGTACTTCGTGTCCTCACGAGAAGTCTTCTTAATATCAATGGCTGCTCCCCCCCCCCCCTCCCTGTTCAAGGGAAGCCTCAAGTCTCAGTTCCATTTTCTGCCATTTATCGACAATGGGAAGGAGACTTTGTTTTTATTTGTAATTTAATTAGATCCAGTCATGGAGAATACTTTTTTTTATCTATTTTGTTCCACAGACTGGTGTTTTAAGATGATTTCGCAATATTATTAGCTGGTGAATTTAGTCTTAGTGACATGGCAATTATATCCTCATTTTCTTGGTGAAAATTCCACAATTATAGTTTTCATTGAGAAGTAACCGAGGTAATTTGTTTAATTTGTGTTACTACAAAAACAGCAGCAATATTATCTGCATGTTGTATTGGAAGTTAGTGAAAGGTGTCGGAATTTCCGACACCTGTCGCAGGTCCTTCACATTCTTTGGAGACAGAGCCTAAATACTGGCGTTATCTCTGACATAATAAAAACAACAAAATAGCACCACTTCATACAGGAGGAAAGAGGCAGAGGCAAAACATTACAGACCGATAGCACAAATATCACATAGCTCTCTTTCAAAGATTTTTATGATAAGAAGTAAGATCACAAAATACATGGAATCCCAGCATCTCCATAACCCTGGACAACGTGTTTTTAAAACAGGGCGCTCTTGCCTATCACAGTTGCTGGACCACAATGACATGGCATTAGATGCCATGAAAGACAAACGAAACACTGATGTATTATACACAGATTTTTGCAAAAGCCCTCGACAAATATGACCATGGTGTTATTGCACACAAAATGCGTTCAAAAGGAATTACCGGAAAAATAGGCAGATGGATCTACAATTTCCTGATTAATAGAAACCAATGTGTAATAGTCAACAAAATAAAATCCAGCCCATCAACCGCGAAGAGCTCAGTCCTTCAGGGTACTGTGCTTGCTCCAGTACTTTCTTTCATCCTCATATCGGACATAGACAAGGACACAATCTATAGTATTGTATCTTCCTTTGCAGATGACACTAGAATTTTTATGAGAGTAGACAACATGGAGGACACGGCAAATCTCCAATCAGATGTAAATCAAGTCATTCTATGGGCTATGGTCAGGTTGTATATTGAACGAAAAGGCAATGTAAAGGATTTGGGTGTACTCGTGTCGGAAGATCTTACCTTTAAAGAACACAATAAAGTAGCCGTCACAACTGCAAGAAAAATGACAGGTTGGATAACAAGAACCTTTCAAACAAGAGATGCTATACCGATGATGATACTTTGCAAGACGCTAGTGCTCTCTAGAGTGGAATACAGTTGCACAATGACAGCCCCATTCAAAGCTGGAGAAATTGCTGACCTGGAGAGCTTGTAGTGATCCTTTTACTGCTAGAATACACTGAGTGAAACATCTAAACTACTGGTACTGATTAAATGCTTAAACCTGTATTATCTTGAGCTCAGGCGGGAGAGATAAATAATAATTTACGCGTGGAAAATAGTAGAGGGGCTGGTCCCAAACCTGCACACAGATATAACATCACATAAGATCAGAAGGCATGGCAGGATGTGCAGAATACCCACGTTGAGAAGCAGTGGTGCAAAAGGAGAGAAAACCCTATCAACATCAGAGGCCCAAGACCGTTCAACATACTTCCACTACACATAAGGGGCATAACTGGCGTCCCCTCGCAGTGTTTAATAGAGAACTTGATAAGCACCTCCAAAGAATACCTGATTAACCAGGCTGTGACTCACATGTCAGGCTGTGAGCAGCTGCATCCAACATCCTGGTTAACCAGTCTAGCAACGAGGAGGCCTGGCCGAGGACCGGACAGCGGGTACGCTAAGCTCTGAAACCATCTCAAGGTAACCCTCAAGTTAAGGTACCCTGTGCCTCGAGAAAATAAATTAGGTGGCACTACAGCTATGCTCAAGCCACATACCTCTAAGAAGAAAGAAGAGATACAAACTGGAACGAGAACGACATTCCCTTTAGACGAAGAACACGAATATCAAAACAACTTCAGCGCCTCACCCAATCTCAAGAACGAGAAAAATGGCTATGTGGAGAAATACAAATAATTGAAACTAAAGCTATAAGAAAAACCCAGGAGAGGCAGACAAAGCAAAAGGCCATTAGCAAGAGAGAGAAAGAGACATCAGAAATACATTTTCTCATATGCAAACTCTAGAACAAAAACTACATCTGGTATTGGGCGCCTGCGCAATGGAGATGGAACTTTCACAGATGACAACACAGAAATGATAGAAATAGGAAGCTACAGTACGATTCCGTTTTCAGTAAGTTCTTAAACACACTGAAGATTGATAAATCAAACGAATTCTTTATGAATATGATACCAACATCAAATCATATTTCGCCATAGGCACTCTCTGCTCTCTATAGACTATGATGTAGACACTATGCACTGACATTAAAAACAGCAGAAATAGCAACACTTCTGGAAGGAGGTGGTGCTATAGGCCGATAGAAACACTAACATCACACATTATAAAAATACTTGAAAGGGTGACAAGAAGAAAGATCACAAAACACATGCAGTCACAACGTCTACATAACCCTGGAAAACACGGTTTCGGAATAGGAGCTCTTACCCATCACAATTGTTGGACCACTATGGCAAGACATTAGAAGCCATGGAAGACAAACAAAACACTAACGTAATATTCGCAGATTTCGCAAAAAACTTTCGGTAAGTGTGATCATGGTGTTAGTGCGCACAAAATGCGTTCCAGAGGAATCACCAGAACAATAGGAAGATGGATCTGTAATTTCCTAACAGAGCCCAATGAGTGTAATAATCAACAAAGTAAAATCCGGACCATCAACCGTGAAGAGCTCAGTCCCCAAGATACTGTGTTTCTTCCAGAACTCTTTCTCATTCTCATTTCGGACATAGACTCGGACACAAACTTTAGTACCGTATTATAATTTGCAGATGACCAGGATTTTTATGAGGTAGACAACACAGAAGACTCAGCAAGCCTCCAAACTGATGTAAATCAGGTGTTTCAATGGGCCATAGAAAATAATATAGTATATAATGAAAATAAATTTCATCTCCTACACCATTGGAAAAATGAAAATATAAAAACTTTGATAGGGTAAATAGGTCACATGGTGCAGTAGGTCTGTATATTAGGGAAGACCTTGTATGCTCGGAGTTCCTGTACTCTACAAATGTGGTGGTAGAAGTACTGGGAGTAAAAATAAAGAAAATAAACTTAGTTATTATTCTAATATACAGACCGCCAGATTCAACGGCTGAGGAATTCACAAAACAGATAAACCCAATATAGAGTAGCCTCGATAATTTGGCAAACTCAATACCTGATATCTTAATACGTAACTTCAACCGACCTAGTCTAAGATGGAGAATAGCAGACAATATTTTTTTTCCAGTTAATCAATCTGGACATAACCAACCAGAGATTATAGAACTGTTTAGATTATGTGACAAATTTTCACTCAACCAGCAGACAACAGAGCCAACTAGGAACGAAAATATTCTAGATCTGGTCTTCATAAACAATTAAGATATAATCAGCGACATTTCAATCTCAGATATACTACATACTCAGATCACTAGCTCAATGAAGTGCAAACTAACATCAGTACCCAGAATAGACCTAAAACAATGATAAAGCGAGAGGAATTATTCAGTAAATTCAATTATAATAATAAAAGAATAGAAATGGGAGAAAATCAACAGGGAACTTACAAACATTCAATGGGAAATTGTTTTAACAGAACAAAGTCGTGTCTGCTTAAGCAGTCACGACATCTCCACAGAGAAAATATAATTTAATCAGAGAGATTAAAAATATCGAGCCGAGACTGAAGCAGTCATATCAGATTGAGGAAATGCAACTAGAACAGAAAGCAAAACAAGAAATATAGAAAACCCAAAATAATTCATCATATATGTGAAATCAAAAAAGCAAAAGCAACTTCCAATATTGTACCTATTCGAGTGAAGAGTCATACACTGAGGATGACAAAGAAATTAGTAAAACTCTTAAATAGTCGTATGAGGACATGTTTAGCACTACAATAAACAGGAAATTTGAATATCTGGACAACTTTATGCGTGATATTCGAATCCCTGTAAATATAACTGATATCAACACGAGCGTTGCAGAAATTAATGCATAAAGAGAAATTAACAACATATCCATGCACTCAGCCCCGGGTCCAGACACATGGAATTCAATATATATAAAGAAATTCAAATTGCCAGTAGCACTGGTACTCAGTATAGTGGGGAGGAAGAGTTTGGACTGGCGGGAGAAACTAGATGCCCTTCAATCAGCAGACATAGCCCCTCTACACAAGGGAGGGAGCAAAGCATTGGCTAAGAATTATAGACCAGTTGCACTAACGTTCCACATAATAAAAGTATTTGAGAGGGTGATCAGTTTCATGGAGACCAATGACCTTCACAACCTAGGCTAACATGGATTTATTGCAGGAAGATCGTGCCTCTCACAGCTACTTGACCGCTGCGACAAAGTCACTGAGGCATTAGAAGAAAAAAGTCTTGCAAATGTGGTATACACGGACTTAGCAAAGACATTCGATAAATGTGACAATGGATTGATACCACACACATTGAGGTCAATGGGAATAACGGGTAAAGTAGGACAGTGGATTCTCAATTTTCAGTTGAACAGAACACAAGGAGTACCAGTCCACCAAATAAAATAGAGTCCAAGCACAGTTAAAAAGTTTTGTTCCTCAGGGTACAGTCTTTGCATCGCTGCTTTTCCAGATTCACATATCAGATATAGATACGAAGTCACAGCTTTCATATCATCCTTTGCATAAGACACAAAAATCAGCATGAAAATTACCTCTGCTGAAGACATTGAAAAACTACAAGCTGATATTAATAAAGTTTTCAACTGGGCAGTGAGTTTCGGAGTATTTTCTGCAGCAGAAAATAACATGATGTTTAACAGTTACTAATTTTAGGTACTCGGGTACTGTAAAAATGAGGACCTTAAACAAAATACAGGGTATAAAACACAATCAAATCTGCCCATAGTTTTGAAAGTAGCATGTAAAGAATCTGGGAATAATGTAGTTTGATGACCTAACGTTTAGGGAGCATAACCAAGCATATATTTTGCCAACCAGAAAAAAAATGATAGGATGGATTACGGGAACTTCCAAATTCAGGAATCCCATCCCAATGGTTGTACTATTCAAATCACTTCTGCTGTACCATCTTGAGTACTGCTCGGTACTCACGTTCCACTTCAAAGCGGGATAGACTGGTGAAATAGAGGGGATACAGAGAACATATATGGCATATATAGACACGATAGAGCACCTAAATTATTGGGATCGTCTCAAAGCTCTCCAAATGTACTCACTGGAAAGAAGACGATAGAGATATCAAATAATAATCACGTGGAAAATACTGGAGGACCAGGTCCCATCTTTACACAGTATAATAACATACTAGAATGAACGATATGGAAGAAAATGCAGAATAGAATCAGTGAAGAGCAGGGGTGCCATAGGCACAATTAGAGAACACTATAATCATCAAAGGTTCATGAACCGATCCCCTGTGCGACGCGAATGGATGCATATGGACAAAAGGATCGCCCCACAATACCAGTGTCAAGTTCAGACCCACGATGGCTGGGCCCCCGAGCTGTATCTCCCCTCCTCCGACTTTTATCTTGTTACCTGCTCAGGTTTCCTGCATCCTCGCTCTAGCCGTCCATTCCCCTTCTTACAAACCCTAAGGTCTTTGGAATCGGTTCAGTACAAATCACTGTACTGTACAGATCATGGTACACAATATCATGTGCATGTTTGTATACCATAGGGTGTGTATGGAAACAAAGGAACTAAACAAAAAGGCTTGGAGGAACTACTATAATAACAGAACACGAGAGCAGAGAGAGAGATATCATAGTACCAGGAATGAGTATCTCAGTGCGAGAAGAGAAGCAAAGAGACAGTATGAAAATGACATAGCAAATAAAGCCAATACCGAACCAAAACTGCTCCAAAGTCAAATCAGGAGGAAAAACCCGTAAAAGAACAGGTTAGGAAAGTTACACAGAGAATGATAGAGGTGTGTGAAGAACTCAACAGGAGATTCCAGAAGGTCTTCACAATAGAACGAGGGGAAGTTCTGAACTAGGAGAGGTGTCAGTAAACCAGGCAGCTTTAGAAAGGTTCGAAATTACCAAAGATAAGGCCACTATGGGTCGCAACCGGATTCTTTGATGGTAGAACCAAAATGATAGTATCCGACCCCAAGTCGGTAGTATGCTTTCAAGAAAGTGGCTATGTAATGCATAAAAAAAGAGGGGATGGACAAAACACTGTTTCTTTTGTCAATATATTAAATATCTTTCCACCACCGTTAAGTATATATATGTACACCGTCACCATAAATAATATATAAAGAACAGATAGGCTATTATTACACCTATGTACAATCCTGTCGCTCAGGATATCAAACGTGTTCACGTGCAGAGTTCATCAATTCCCAGTATTTCTTCACTGTCCAGTAGCGTATCCAACCTTACTGGGAATAACACTGGCAAGTTCACCTATACGTGGGCCAGCCCACTGACAGTGTCATGAGGTGCCTGTACCCCCACGACCGCTCTCCAGCTACTCGCTGGCAGAGTACCTCAGCCACGCGCTGAGCGGGGTCACAATACAGGGGTAGCGATCCCCTGGCAGCAGTCTCTAGCGACCAGCTAGCAGCACTACTCAACAGGCACCTCCCTGTCGTCAGTCTCTCCCCTAAGCCAGTCCCAAAGGTACGCCGATCCTTTTCAACACTTAAGCACTTGCAGCTACCACACTGCTTCATCAGCGGCGGCTTCCTTGGTCGTTTCCAGGACCCTGTTGGGTGACTGTGGACTGCCCAAGACGAACTGCCGTCTCCAGTACCGCTGCCCCCAGACGTCACCTCTGTGGACACAAAAACGTCATCAATGACCTAGCCGGTACTGGCGAAACTAGGAATTACCACTAACTCACTGGGGAGTTGACATTGTGCTCTATAGCACCCACTAGGTGGCGCTGATCTTGATGCGTCACCTCACCAGAGGTCACTCACAACGACCCCTCTGGCTGACCAAGGCAGGAATCTTTACCCATTTGATAATCCTCCACCAGATGACTTTGTCCACATTACGTACTATTCCCTGGGAGTTCGGGTGCAGACTCTTAGATGGCGCTGGAACTGCCACTCTACCCTCTGACAAGGGTGACGAGTCCATAACAATGAGGTTAAGAGGCATCTGTTGGATCTGGACATGAGAATGGTTGCTGGATCGGATGGAATCTCACCATGGGTACTGAAAGAGTGTGCAGAAACCTTTTGCTTGCCACTCTCCATGGTGAACAGTAAGTCACTGGAGACGAGAGACCTATCAGAAATATGCAAGACAGGTAATGAATTCCCAGTATACAAAAAGGGAGACAGGCAAGAGGCACTGAACTACAGGCCAGTGTCCTTAACTTGTATACCATGCCAGATGATGTAGAAGATCGTGAGATAAATCCTAGAAGCACATCTGGAGAAGGGATTTCATGACACACCACCAACATGGGTTGAAGGATGGCAAATCTTGCCTCAAAGATTTAATAGAATTCTACGACCAGAGAGTTACAGTGAGGGGTTGAATCCTCAGAATGATGTGAAGTCATAAGTAAAGTCTCATGGAGATCTGTAATTGGACCTACCTTATTTATGATATACCAAAATTATCTTCCAGAGCGTATAGACTCATTCCTCTCAATGTTTGCTGATGATGCCAAAATTATGAGAAGGATTAATACAGAGGAGGAAAGCATGTGGCTTCAAGATAACCTGGATAAAGAAAGGAATGGTTCCATAAATGGCTGTTAGAGTTTAACCTGAGCAAATGTTAAGTAATGAAGATAGGTGTAGGGAGTAGGAGGCCTAAATACAAGGTACGATTTGGTAGATGAAATTCGTCAAGAATCGGAGAGTGTGAGAGACCTGGGGGTTAATATCACGCCAGACCTGACCCGTCAAGACCAAAGCAAAAGCATATCATGAGCACCGTATGTGACCAAGATATTGACTAGACCTGGAATCAGTTCACGTAAAGATATAATCACTGGAGCACTAAGTCTGGACAGAAGAGCCTCCAATAGCAACAGGTGGATCCATTGTGCGATAAACACCATCAATACATTCGATATAACAGACAGTCACTGAGAAGGGTGTCGACGAAATACATGCAGACTTTGTTATGCAAGCCCCTTGGGAATCTAAGCCAGCAGACTTTAAGATTATGGCTCTTGAAGGAAAAAAGAACCAGACATATCCTCATCTGCTACGTAACATTGCACAGATGCATATAGGAACAAACATGGCATCCGACAGCTTTACTTACTTTACTAGACCAGCACCGACAAGAAACCGAAGCTGCAGATAAAACAGGAAACTGTAAATAGTTGGAGGCTCTCAAATATTTAGACTTTACAAACAGAGATGTTAGCCATTCAAAAGGCTTTGGAACATGCTCTTGCTGAACACCGACAACATGTTATCATACATACAGATTCAAGAACCGCCATTGAAACATTGCAACAAGAACACATATGTGATAACATACATCTGATCACAAATGTCATATCATTAATGCAAACACTCAAACGACAACGCCGACGGGTACTTGTCAACTGGGTGCCAAGTCATGTGGGAATAATAGGAAATGACATTGCAGACGAAGCTGCAAAACTTGCAACTAAGAGAAGAAATGTAGACATTTACATACTACAGAGTTTATCACAGATTAAGAAAGTAATTAGAAACAGAGTAATACAAAAGATGTACAGTGACCACAACACAGCAGTTGCAACATCAGGATCTGCGGGTTGGTTCAAGAATTCAACCAACTACGAACCACTTAGTTTAATGAAATGGAACAGTAGAGCAACAGAAGTACATTTACATCGCATCAGGCTTGGATGCCCATGTGCATGCGAAATAGGCTTACAGGTTCCGGAAGATGAAAGGAAATGTCAACACTGTGGAGAAATGCCCACAGACCACTGTACCATTATCTAACACAGTGCACAGTTACAAACCCATTAAGATTTCAACTTTGGTTCAACAGAGAAGAAGTTGTTAAACACATATGGCAAAATCTTACTGAAGCGACCATATGAGTCATAAATACTCATACTCCGCCCAAGTAAAACAGAAACAAGCAACACTTAGTGGGCCAGCCAGAGGCTTAGGGCCCGCGCGGGAATATCCCTGCAAAAAAAAAAGCACTGTATGCCAGGTTGGCCATCATAACAATGACATTTAGAAACTTCTGTAAGGAATTATTCAGAACCTTGTATACCACATATGTCAGATCAATCCTGGAGTATGCAGCTCCAGCATTGGAGTCCATATCTTGTCAAGCACAAGACTAGATTTGAGAAGGTTCAGAGGTATGCAACAAGACTAATACCAGAGTTGAAGGGTGCGAGCTAGGAGGAGAGACTAAGGAAAATCAATTCACATCCCAGGAAGACAGAAGACTTAGAGGAGACAAGATCACCATTTGCAAGGTCCTCAGAGGAATTGTTAGTAGATAAATAGAGGTTATTTAATACAGGAAAAAGACGCACAAGAAACACAAGGGGAAATTGAGAACCCAAATGAGCTATTGAGACATTCGAGAGAACTTGTTTAGTGTCAGAGTAGTTAATAAATGGAATGCATTAGAAAGTGAAGTGGTGGAGGCAGACTCCATACAAATTTCATATGTAGAGAGGATAGAGCCCAATAGGCTCAGAAACCAACACGCAAGTTGAGAGGCAGGGCCAAAGAGCCGAAGCTCAACCTAAATAAGCACAACCGGGCGAGTACAGTACCGTACATTGTACACAATACTGTACATACCACAGCAGTCATCACAAAGATACAAACGTTACGAGTCACGTACCATGGCATTACGAGTCACGGACCCAGGCGAAACCTGTCATGAACTCTGGCGTTATGAGTCACGTACCGTAGTGTTACGAGTCCCAGACCTTGGCGTTACGAGTCATGTACCGAGGCGTTACGAGTCACTTACCCTGGCATTACGAGTCACGAACAAAGGCGATACGAGTCACGTACTCTGAGGCTACTAGTCTTGGACCCAGACATTACCAGTAACAGACCCAGGCGTTACGAGTCACGGACCCAAGTGTTGCGAGTCATGAACCCTGGCGTTACGAGTCACGAACCGTGGCGTTACGAGTCACGGGCCCTGGCGTTACGAGTCACGGCCCCTGGCGTTACGAGTCACATACCCTGGCATTATGAGTCACGGACCCAGGCGTTACGAGTCACATACCCTGGCGTAACGAGTCACATACCCTGGCGTTACGAGTCACATACCCTGGCATTACGAGTCACGGACCCAGGCGTTACGAGTCACATACCCTGGCATTACGAGTCACGGACCCTGGCGTTACGAGTCACATACCCTGGCATTACGAGTCACGGACCCAGGCGTTACGAGTCACATACCCTGGCGTTACGAGTCACATACCCTGGCATTACGAGTCACGAACCCTGGCATTACGAGTCACGGGCCCTGGCGTTACGAGTCACAAACCCTGGTGTTAAGAGTCACGGACCCTGGCATTACGTGTCACGGGCCCTGGCGTTACGAGTCACAAACCCTGGTGTTAAGAGTCACGGACCCTGGCGTTACGAGTCACGGGCCCTGGCGTTACGAGTCACAAACCCTGGTGTTAAGAGTCACGGACCCTGGCATTACGAGTCACGGGCCCTGGCGTTACGAGTCACAAACCCTGGTGTTAAGAGTCACGGACCCTGGCGTTACGAGTCACGGGCCCTGGCGTTACGAGTCACAAACCCTGGTGTTAAGAGTCACGGACCCTGGCATTACGAGTCACGGGCCCTGGCGTTACGAGTCACAAACCCTTGTGTTAAGAGCCACGGACCCTGGCATTAAGAATCATGGACGGTGTGTAGGTTAAATAGACGTAGACCGTGCGCTACACCTGCAGCAGGTGTGCAATGGCACACATCTGAAACAGGCAAATGGGTGGTCTACGTCTCCAGGGAATTCTGCGGGGTCCCCGGGGGCGCGTGGTTGGTGCCGAGGTGTAGTTGTGTGTCGCGGAGAGTGGCTGGGCACGCCGGGTGAGTGTCTCATGAGAGGGTTGTGTGTCGCTGGGGTAGAAGTGTAAGTATATGGCCATGTGAGCATGTTGGGTAGTTGTAAGATGAAAATGAATGAGTATGTAACAAAGAGTTAAGCATGTGGAAAAATATATATATAAATAAATGTATGTAGGGGTGGAGAGTGGGGCCCCTCCAATGGAGGGACGAGCCTAGGAGATCGATTGTTTTTAAGTGAACGGTTAAGCAAGGGCATGTGAAGCAGGAGAGGGAGGGGGAGGCGAGGGGAGTAAAGACGGCTTGTCAGCCGGGAGCCTTGACTTATAGCGCAGCTCTCATTTCCAGATGGTGGAAATTCCAGATGGTAAGAAGTTCCAGATGGTGTAGTGAAGTGTATATATATTTTACCAAAAACGTAAATCATTCTCACCAATTCTCCGCCTGTGGTGTCAGCATCCGATGTGTTCATCAGCAGGTGTAAGAGGTGCCATTGGTTTCATGTCAATACATGTATGTTCACGGTAGGAGGTCTCACCGGCGAATGAGCTGTGAGGCAATGACCCATATTATTTTTGTAAACAAAGAATGAGCCTCCTCACCCCACCCTCCCCTCCCCTTTCCCTTCAGCCTAGACCGGTAAGGAGTGGCACATAGCTATCACATGGAGCGTGTTAAGCCGCATAGGCATGAGGTTGACTGCTACATACCACATGAGTGTGTGGAACGAACGTTTGGGCGAGGTAGCTGTTTGATCGGTGAGCTGTGACTGACTGAGGTAGACGAGGTGTGAGCGAGGGGATATAATACTTTGATAAACATGGGATGTGTCCTCGTCAGTCCACCCCTCTCTCTTCATCCCAGCCAGCTCCTTCAGCCTTCGCATAACTTCCACATGGTCCCCTCCTCCCATGTCACACGCCTCATTGGTGTGTCACACGTCACACGCCTCGAGCGGGGTCACCTCTTTGATGTCTGCCGTGTGACTGAGGTAAATGACCACAACACTCCGACCATAGCTGTTCCTGCGGCCCCTTGTCACCCAGAGGGTGTGGCATATACATGCATGGCTCTGTATTCAGAACAGAAATAAGTAGTTACGAACGTAAACCATTTATATATAATTTTATTCTTTATTAAACTTTAAGACATTTACAACAACAATAATAATAATAATATTTAAAAAATGTGCAAACGTCGTTCTTTCCCCAAATTACTTTTAAGAGTAACGAACCTCGTCGTAAGACAGTATTCAATCTTCTTATAATAATACTTTATTCATCCATCCATCCACTCATCCATCCACTCAGGGGTCTCGTAGCCTGGTGGATAGCGCGCAGGACTCGTAATTCTGTGGCGCGGGTTCGATTCCCGCACGAGGCAGAAACAAATGGGTAAAGTTTCTTTCACCCTGAATGCCCCTGTTACCTAGCAGTAAATAGGTACCTGGGAGTTAGTCAGCTGTCACGGGCTGCTTCCTGGGGGTGGAGGCCTGGTCGAGGACCGGGCCGCGGGGACACTAAAGCCCCGAAATCAACTCAAGATAACCTCAAGAATCCATATACCATTTAAAGTAAACCTGCTAGTCCGTCTTCGTCCAAATATCATTTAAATTAAACCTGTCTACGGTGTCACAGTCAGTCGGTCAAGTCAGTCAAATTAGTAAGTGTTTACTGAATGTGGTAATCATTTTCTAGTTTAGTTTCAAGTTTTGCATCTTAAAAAAAAAAATATTATCATCAATGCCGTCTATATGTTGTTGTCTCACTCAGTCAAGTCAGTAAGTGTTTACTGAATGTGTGAATCATTTTCTATTGTAGTTTAAAGTTTTACATTTTTAAAGTAATAATAATAAGAAGATCAAGCCCGTCTATATGCTGACTCAGTCAGTCAGCCAGCCATGTCAGTAAGTGTTTACTGAATGTGGGAATCATTTTCTTGTGTGTTAATTTTTTAGCATCTCTCCAGCTGAGACAATAGTGAAATAGTCGGCTTTAATTTGCTAGTCTCAACATGAATTTAAAAAAATGAGTCAGTTTATCATTGCGCGGAGTCTTTCACCCTGAAATCATAAATATCGGCTTATGTACAACTGAATTAGAATATGAACCCAGCCCAACCTTGAGCCATTTAGCACTGTGTGTCATTTGCCACCTGTTAGCGAGCCCCGTCCGGACATCCACTCTCTCTCACGCGAGATGACAGCTCGCCTCTCCAGTCGTTAGCCCTCATTAGGTCAGCAAAAACAGAGACTACTGTTATCATAGCGGGACAATGAAAATAGAATATTCACCACTTTTAATACTTTTATTCAATAACATAATGTAGGTATATATTTTATTCACCATCCAAACTTAACATAACTATTTCTTGCTCTACATTTTTTCAACTAATATGAGTTTGTTTCTATTTTTTTAAAACTTGGGCTAAGTGAGGCAGGGCTGGGTAGTAGTTCACCTCCCATTCACACTTTTCATCTTGATTCCTCCCCTCACCACAGCTGATCCCAAGACCGTAAGGAATTCTTATGCGCTTTATTCAATTATTATGCTTAGTCAAGCTTAAATTTTGATTAATGCATAATTTAAAGCTCCAACGACTCTTGATCATAGTATCATTGGGGAGTCCCCCAATTATACAATCAGCATCCTCCTCAGCACATTGCTCCAATAGGATTTTGTTATCAGCAATATTTTCTATTGGTGGTCCTGCACTTCACTGTGTCACAATAGCTGTAATGTGTGGTTGTGTTTCTGGTGAAGGAGAATGAGAAAAGACGGCTCCTCCTACTTTGATGCGATCACTCACCATCACATAGTTACTTAATGGTTGAATCACACGCCGTAGGCTTGTATATGGGTACCTTTCCCAGATCTCGTAAGGCATTCCTCCAGAAGGAGTATGAATTTAAGGTAGCTCATACACTATACAATCTCCCGGTTTAAACTCGGCTTCCCCCAGATAATCTCCTACTTTGCATCCTACAAGACCCGATAGCTTATGAAGCACATACCTAGAATACATCTCGCCAGATATTAAACACGAGGTAGAGGCGATATACATTATATACACAGTAGAGAGAGAGTTGTCATTTACCTTTTTTCCCTAGCTGATAATTTTTTTATTATTCTTATCTCAGTAAATAGCAAACACGAACATCCATAGTTTTTGTTAACAGTGGGAAGATGAATAATATATATATATATATATATATATATATATATATATATATATATATATATATATATATATATATATATATATATATATATATATATATATATATATGTGTATATATATATATATGTGTATATATATATATGTATATATAAATATATATATATATATATATATATATATATATATATATATATATATATATATATATATATATATATATATATGTCGTACCTAATAGCCAGAACGCACTTCTCAGCCAACTATGCATGGCCCAATTTGCCTAATAAGCCAAGTTTTCATGAATTAATGTTTTTTCGACTACCTAACCTACCTAACCTAACCTAACCTAACTTTTTCTGCTACCTAACCTAACCTAACCGATAGAGATAGGTTAGGTTAGGTTAGGTAGGGTTGGTTAGGTTCGGTCATATATCTACGTTAATTTTAACTCCAATAAAAAAAAATTGACCTCATACATAATGAAATGGGTAGCTTTATCAATTCATAAGAAAAAAAATAGAAAAAATATATTAATTCAGGAAAACTACGCTTATTAGGCAAATCGGGCCTTGCATAGTAGGCTGAGAAGTGCGTTCTGGCTATTAGGTACGACATATATATATATACATATATATTTTAAATGCCCTCTTGGGGACTGTAAGCTCCAAAAAACCCAGTATATAGGCAAGACAACAACATCTCTTTCTAGGCGTTTAACGATGCATAAGCAACAGGGCTCCATTAAGGAACATATAATCTCTTCCCACAACCAAACCATCGCCAGAGAAATCCTAGTAAACAACACAGAAATCATCGATAGATACAGCGATAGCAGGCGGCATGACGTTTGCGAGGCACTACACATCAAGAAGTCAACACCAGCAATCAACAGCCTATTAATGCACAACTATATTCTACCCACCTCAAGACTCCGCTCCAATATAGAAGCATCAAGAAATATGGACCAATAGGCTTTCTACAATCACTTCTATTCAATACCCATTGTTTCGTGTTCTGTCTTGTGTTGATGAAATTAATACCTTATTAAATACCACTTCACCCCATCCATCTCACTCAAATGTAGATATAAACAAATCGGAGATGTGTAAGTTCTATTCAGTTGTGTATGTTTAAACTAAAGTCTTTGAAAATGTAATAAGTTTTACGAAACGCGCTCAAGTGTCGCGTCAGACTAGAAATAAAAATGAATTTTGGAGAATTGATTTTTGAATTACCACCAACAGTGAAAAGAAATGTACGAAAGATTGAGAAAATTCGTGTTAGAATTATTAATCTTACTCTTTCGGTCATATTTAATAATATATGTCTACATATATATTTATATACATATATTAGTATACTTTGGTAGCAGTCTTTCTTGTAAACATATGGTGTTAAATATGACCGAAAAAGTGAGATTAATAAGTCTAACACGAATTTTCTCAATATTTCTTCTGTTTCTTTTTACTGTTGATGGTAATTGAAAAATCAATTTTCCAAAATTTATTTATATTTTTAGTCTGATGCGACGCTTGAACGCGTTTCGTAATAACTTATTACAATTTCAAAGACTTAGTTTACACACAGAACTGTAACCTGAAAACACTAAACAGAGTTTCACTTACTCTAGCACTTAAACAACTTATCCATCTTACATATACTCGCACTTGGGTGAGGTGATATGGTGCAACAGTTTTGAATGAGGTGAACAAATTTTTGACAAACGGAAGACAGAACACGAAACAATGGGTATTAGAGCAATGCAAAAGATGTACAGTGACCACAACACAGCACTTGCAACATCAGGATCTGCAGGTTGGTACAAGAATTCAACCAACTACGACCACTTAGTTTGATGATAGGGAGCAGCAGAACAACAGAAGTAAACTTACATCGCATCAGGCTTGGATACCCATGTGCATGGGAAATAGGTTTACAGGTTCCGGAAGATGAGAGGAAATGTCAACACTGGATAAATGCCTGACAGACCTGTGTGACACAGTGCACTCTAACAAATCCATTAAGATTTCAACTTAGATTCAACAGAGCAGGAGAAGTTGCTAAACACATATGGCAAAATCTTACTGATGCGACCATACGAGTCATAAATACTCATACTACACCCATGTAAAACAGAAACAAGCAACACTTAGTAGGCCAGCCAGAGGCTTAGGGCCCGCGCAGGAATATCCTTGCAAAAAAATAAAAAAAAAGGTATTAATTGGATGAAAGTAACTGCAGAGGGCCAATTGGCCCATACTTCCTCTCGATGCTTCTATATTGGTTCGGGGTCTTGAAGTGGGTAGAATATAGTTGTGCATTAATTGGCTGTTGATTGCTGATGTTGATTTTTTATGTGTAGTGCCTCGCAGATGTCGATCCGCCTGCTATCACTGTACCTATCGATGACTACTGTGTTGTCTGTTAAGACTTTTCTGGTGATGGTCTGGTTGTGAGAGGAGATTATGTGTTCTTTTATGGAGCCCTGTTGCTTATGCATTGTTAATCGCCTGGAAAGAAACGTTGTTGTCTTGCCTATATACTGAGTTCTTTGGGGCTTACAATCCCCAAGTAACCATTTGAAGGCATATACGACGTTGGTCTCTTTTAAGGCGTTCTGCTTTGAGTTTGGAGAGCTTTTCATGAGTAGATTGGCCGTTTTTTGATTTTATAGTAAATAGTCAATTGCATCTTCTGATTTTTGTCTGTAGGGATAACGTTCCTATCAACAATATCTTTCAGGACCCTTTCCTCCATTTTATGAGCTGTCGAGAAGAAGCTTCCTTAAGTACTTTCGTTACTTTCGTATATTAATACATCTTCAGAAGAAGTGAAGATGGAGTGGAATGTGACCAGTGTCGTGGTCTGACACTGTCATATATATATATATATATATATATATATATATATATATATATATATATATATATATATATATATATATATATATATATATATATATATATAAATATATATGCGGAAAATCCACAGAGAATTCCGCATAAAATGATCAGTGTTTTGTGATCGTCAATTGCATATATATATATATATATATATATATATATATATATATATATATATATATATATATATATATATATATATATATATATATATATATATATATATATATATATATATATATATATATATATATATATATTCACTTGAATATCTTTCTAGCTGCAAGATTACATGTAATACTTTAATGTTTAGCAACATAGATCGTGATATGACATATATTCATCTAGTCTTTATATTGACTTTGCATCACTCATCAATTTCAGCGGTAGTTTTTTCTAAAGTTGACCAGACTGAGATTGGTATATTCCTTTCCATCTCGATCACCATAGAAATTAGTCTAAGGTATTGCTGTGTATAACGTATTCTATCTTTGATAAACTACATTCACCTTGGCAACGTTTAGGGCGAGAGAGTGTAAATATAATCGATGCACGTCAGATTTTATTTTGTAACCACGCGAAGCAAACTAAACCATCATTCCTACCAACTCAGCTTTAAAATAGTCAGATTTTACCTTAAAGCTATTACAAACCTCTCACAATGAATATGTAGTGAAAGTGTGCCACCCGTTTCGTGAGGGTAAAAACTTGAGTCGCGGACCACCTGTTACCACAATTTCAAGTGTGTGACCATCATGGAGGCCTTTCAAACGAGAACATTCCTCAGTATGGAGCGATTCCGGTGTGAACAAATGCGTGCAGACACGTTTGGGGGGGTTTGCCTGTTGAATGGCTCTCCCCCTATTGAATTAGCAAGCGACGGATTTTACTATACAAAATCCGTCGACTTTTGTGTCTGCGCCTTTTGTTACACGCTAATACAGGGGTGGATGCAGGAGGACATCCCGTGCAGCCGTCATGAGACTGTCTCACCCCACTGTCCATTCTTCGGAGGTAGACCTACTGAAAATGTCTGCATTCCAGTAACAGACATTGCCTTCCCCTATGGAATGGATTTCACCTATTCCATCCTACAACTCGAAAGTGGGAGTAGAGCAGATAACAAATGTAAGTACTCCTTGCGAATTGTTTGAGTGTGTGATCTCTCAGACTCTGAAATTAACTTTGGTGAAAGTGTGTATACTAATTTGTGTCTGTGAATAGCTTGTTAATATGTTTTACCATTTTATGATTGTGTGTTTTGCCACAATAGCTATCTTTTTCATGTTATGTTTACAGGAAGCATGAGCATATTATCATTATTATTATTAATATTATTATTCACTGTGGATAATTGTAGGTGCTGTAGAATTGGCTGGTGAAAACTCTGGAATTCTACCATTCTCACTACCCGTCTACCGAGAGATAATGGGGTATAAGGCTCGCTTTTCATCACTTGGAATCGTCTGGCCAGATAAGCTGGGGAGACGCACCTGCAGAATTGAGCCGTGCAGACTTTTTCTCATGTGATGAGTAATGGAACATTAATATTCTTCTTCTTCTTCTTCTCATTATTATTATTATTATTAGAGCTACTCTTAATGTGTTAGCATTACGACGTGTGGAGATTGGGGAGCAGAGTGAAAGTTATGCTGGTGTGATCTGCCTTAGTACTGCTCTCATTTATTTATTTATTTATTTATTTATTTATTTATTTATTTATTTATATATGTTTTTTCTTAGGAGTCGGAGATCATGTCCTGTGTTTTTACTGTGCTGGAGGTATTGCGAACTTTGAACCTTCATATGACCCCAGGACACTCCAGGCTCGATATTATCCACAATGTATATATCTCAATCTCATGAAAGACCGCACTGTCATTAAGAGAGTGGTCCCCTTTTTCACTCCTCGGTGGAGAGCTGCTTCTGCTACTGCGGGTGTTGCCACCGCTGCTATTGATGTAGCTAGTGTTGGTAATAGTAATAGTAGTATTAATATCTCCCCTGGTGAGAGTAGAGTTAAGCCTAGTACTAGTAAGGTCGCTGCTGAGGAGAATAGAGGAGATGCAGGTGGTGGTAATAATAACTTACCACATTTTATGAATGCAGTTGAAGAGGGCTTATCCCCAAGCCTCTTAACGGGAGTTTGGGGTTTAGGCAATAATAATAATATTAATAATAATAATAATAATAATAATAATAATAATAATAATAATAATAATAATAGGACGGCTGACTATGATGATCTCATGGGTATGATTGGAAGTATTGATGATGCGGTGTTTGCAGGCATTTCTGTGGATGGGAATATATTGCTTACAGAGAGTCAACAACAAGGTTTACTATCAGATGTTGATATGAATCTATTCCTCAGCCCTCAACTCAGTTGACACCAACTCCCATATAAGGTTAGAGCTCGAGATGTGAGGAACACATCCTCAGTATCTCAGTTTGTAATAATAAGTAGTGACGAAGAAAATTTTACCCCTCTGCGAAGGATCAGAGTTGGGGGATGATCTTAATAGAAGTAGCTATATTGATAGCACAAGCAGCGATAGTGATAATGGCAGTGAAAAATATAATATCTATACCACCTCTTCCTAAACGTCTGATGAAACAATGTATCAATCGCTTGCCTATAGACAAAAAAATAAAAAAAAGGCTGAAACTTCACTCGTGAGAGTGTAAAAATCGTGATGTGTTTTGCCGTAATGTGTTTTGGGATATTATCTACTTTGATTCAGTAATGTTTGTTCTACCTTGATAAAAATAAAAATATGTACCTACAATATGTTTAGCAGTTATTGAATAAAAATATTAAGAGTGGTGAACATTCTATTTTCATTGTCCCGCTATGATAACAACAGTCTCTGCTTTTGCTGACCTAATGAGGGCTAACGACTGGAGAGGCGAGCTATCAACTCCCAAGAGAGAGACAGACAGAGAGAGAGCGCGTGGATGTCGGACGGGGCTCGCAAACAGGTGGCAAATGACACAAAGCTAAATGGCTAAATGTCGGGCTTGGTCCTTATTATCATTTAGTTGTACATAAGCCGATATTTCCGCTTTCATGATGAAAGACTACGCACAATGATAAACTGACTCAGTTTGTTTTTAATCATGTTGATCTTATTTCACTATTGTCTCAGCTGGAGAGATGCTAAAAAATGTACACACAAGTAAATGATTCCCACATTCAGTAAACACTTACTGACTTGACTGGCTAAATGACTGAGTCAGCATAGACAGGCTTGATGTTCGTATTATTATTATTATTAAAACTTATTGATGAAAAACTTTAAACAAAGCTAAAAAAAAAATGTGTACGCACAAGAAATCATTCACACATTCAGTAAACACTTACTGACTTGACTGAGTGAGACAACAACATATAGACGGCACTGATGATAATATTATTATTAATTTAAAGATGTAAAACTTTAAACTACAATAGAACATGATTACCACATTCAGTAAACCCTTACTGACTTGACTGACTGACTGACTGAGACACCATATAGATAAGCTTGATGATCGTATTATTATTACTTTAAAGATAAAAAATGTACACACAAGAAATGATTCACACATTCAGTAGACACTTAGTGACTTGATTGAGTGAGACAACAACATATAGACGACATAGATGATAATATTATTTTCTTTTTTGATGTAAAACTTCAAACTAAACTAGAAAATGATTACCACATTCAGTAAACACTTACTGACGTGACTGACTGACTGACTGAGGCACCATATAGACAGGATTACTTTAAATGGTATTTGGACGAAGACGGGCTAGCAGGTTTACTTTAATTAGTATTTGGATGAATAAAGTATTATTATAAGAAGATTGAATACTGTCTTACGACGAGGTTCGTTACTCTTACAAGTTATTTGAGGAAAGAACGATGTTTGCACATTTTTTAAAATCATTATTATTGTCATTGTAAATGGCTTAGTGTTTAATCTATATAAATAAAAATGGAAATGTTCGTTTGTTCAAAATCGCTGATCTCCGAAAGTTCTACACCGATTGCTTTGAAATTTTGACACAAGGTTCCATTCGCATCCGAACAGGTTTGTTTTTGTATACTTATTATATAGATGTCACGTTTGTTACGAGAAAAAAACATGCTTTTTGGATAAACTGTGTTTTTCATGAGAGGAAAATCTTCGAAACCCCTTTGCCGATCGCTTTGAAATTTAGACTCAACGTTGCATACGAATAGGAGCGTGTTTTTATATACTTAATATATAGATACCACACCTGTGTCAGGTAAAAACTTTTTTTTTTTTAAACAGCGCCATCTGTTGGACGTAACAGCAACACAAGCTGTGATCTCCAAAAGTTCTTCACTGATTGCTTTAAAATTTTGACTCAACGTTCCATTCGAATACGTATATGTTTTTATATATACCTACTATATAGATGCCACACCTGTGACAGGTAAAAACGTGTTTGTTTGAAAAGTAGTGCCATTTGTTGCACGTAAGGGCAACACACGCTATGCTAAATTTGTTATGATTCCATTTCAATGTTTCCAGTTATATTGATAAATTGAATTTTCATTGATTTCGATTGATTTTCATTTTGATTTAATTATTTTGTGTGACATTGCGTTGCAATTGAGCTGTGTTGTTTACCATTCCGTTTATTTCCTGAGTATAAATATTGATGCCACACCTGTGACAGGTAAAACCATCCATAAAAAAAGCGCCATCTGTTGCATGTAAGAGCAACACACATTATCTATATTAATAAAAATGGAATTGTTCGTTTGTTCAAAATCGCTAATCACCAAAAGTTCTTCACCGAATGCTTTGAAATTTTCACACAATGTTCCATTCGCATCTGAGCGGGTTTTATGTACATATTATATAGATGTCACGTCTGTGACGGGAAAAAACATGTTTTGTTTTTTTAAACTGTGTTTTTCATGTTTTTTTCAAATGAGGGAAATCTTCGAAACCTCTTTACCGATTGCTTTGAAATTTTGACACAATTTTGCATTCGAATAGGCGCGTGTTTTTATATACCTACTATATGCCTGCCTCACCTGTGACCGGAAAAAACATGCTTTTTTTGAAAAACAGCGCCATCTGTTGGACGTAAGAGCAACACATTTTATACTATATATCTTACGATATCATTACAATGTTTCCAATTGCATTGATAAATTGAATTTTCTAAGATTTTTGTTTATTTTAATTTTGATATAATTATTTTGTGTGACATTGTGTTGGAATTAAGCTGTGTGCTTTATCATACCGTTCGTTTCGTGAGTATAGTTTATTTTTGTATTTTTTTCATTTCTTTTCATTTCGTTTGGTAACTGTTGTTCTTATTTTTTCAGTGCAATTTGCTGTGGAATTGAGCTGTGTGGATTGATTTGTGCTTGAAGTTTTTTATTTTTTTTTTATTTTTACATGCAAAGCATGCAATTTAAATACAATAAAAACAATACATAATACAGAACAGAACAAACTAAAACAATAGACCACTGGCCAGAAGGGCCGACAGCATAGCACAACAAAACACAAACACGATAAATGCATAGAAAAACACAGCATACATCAAGGCACAAAACATAAGACAATGGCAAACTAGCCATTGTAACATCACAAAACAAAACCTTCACAAAACAAAACATACATCAAGAGGCATAACAGAAAACATTACAGGACAATCACAATACACTCCACACAAAACATAAAGAACAAACACGTACAACAGGTAAAGCAATATGAAAACACCAGGTCAAACGTACAGCATAAACAATACAGGAATAAAAACACCCACACCAAGCCATCCGCCCCGTAACAAAGGGCGAGGCCAAAATAAACAATAAAAATAAACAAGCAAAATACGCACACCTGAAAACAAAACAGGTACAAACACAACAACATACATGCACTGGCCTGAAGGACCGAGAATAAAACACAACAGAAAGTACATCAAGAAACATAACAAGACAATTCAGCACAAAACAAATTAATACAAATTTATACAAAGACACTAAATACCGGCCTGAAGGGCAGATAACAAAAACACAACAATGAACATAAACATAATGAAACACAGGAAAAAGAAACAACAATACCGGAAATACAAGAAATACAACAAAACAACGGTCATGAGAACAAACATAACACCGGCCTGAAAGGCGCACAATAGGTACAACACATTGCAAACAAACCACAGGTCCAAGCACACACCAAACGCACAGCAAGCACACAGAATACTCAAAATTCTCATACTTATCCGGCCACTCCGCCGAAGGGAATCGAACACAATACGCCTCCCAAAGTAACATGACGTCCTCCGGAACAGGTATATTATGAACCGTACGAGGATCAGGCATCAACTCCGGCACACCCACAATAAAACACCGAGCCCGCTGAACCCAGATGGAAGAAGGGCACCACGGAACAGGACGCACGCGGTCAACAATTTCAAACTGCAAAGGATTCTTATCATCATACGCAACGTCGGAGGCCAAGACGAGAGGGAGAGGCTCTTTCCCACGAGGCCGGGCAATGGGCAGCGCACTGGGAGCCTCCTCGGATGCCTCACAGGGCCCCGCGTCAACCACCAGACGTTGTACCTGCTAGGACCCCCACGCTTGGCATCCTTCTTCAGCACCAGCTTGAGACCTCGGCTCGCACCAGAACCCTCACCACCCACGTCTGTAGGAGCAACCACCCCCCACTGCGGAGAACCTTCTGCAGGAGAAAGAACAGGAGGTAAATCATACGCACAGCCATCGTCAACAGCAGACACATGGACGTCAGCAACCACCAGCGACGTAGAGCGCGAAGCACCCGGAACCGCCACATCATTGTCCGAAGCTCCACCCGCGTCGAAGTCCTCCACATCAGCCCAAGCAGTAGAAGAACGCTTGGAACGCTTGGGGACTGACCGCACATCCTCACAGCCGAAGGCGGACCCAGAACCACGGGCCACACAAACTGGGCGAACCGACGCCCGTCGCAGTACGGCAGCAGCCTCAACCACAGGGGGAACCGGGCCGCACACAGCAGGACGCTCCGCAGCCCCCCCAACACCCAGCACAGCCGTAACACCTGGCGAGGGTGCATGACCAGGCGCATCAGCAGGAGACGAGGAAGATGAAGACGACTCGCACAGACCATCCGGAAGACCCTCTGGAGCAACTGGCACAGCGAATTGACCAGCGACAGGAGCCACCGGAACACCCGGAGGGGGGACAACAACCACCGGGGGGCATGTCGGGCGATGCAGGGGGGGCCGCATCAGCAGCGAACGGGACCTGCCCCTCTTCATCTCTGGAATCCACGCCCTGAAGGAGCGGCGGGAAATCCTCATCCCGGAACAAGTTAACAGGTGCAGCAGGGGCCTCAGAGCACCCGGCAGCCTGATGCCCTAAGTGGCCACATCGGAAACAGGTATGGGGCTGCCAGGCATAATACACCCGAACGTAGTAACCCAGCAGCCGGACAGAAGATGGGATATCCGACCGCAGGCGTATACCTACGGTACGGATGTTCGTCTGCTTCCCAGCATACTTCCCCGAGAAAAGCGTGTTCACCCACACACTGATGACTGCAACATACCTCCCGAAGAAGCGCCAGAGAAGGTCTTCAGGGAACTCCAGGGGCGCACCGTGTACACTGACATAAGTCAGGGCACCACTTCGGTCCGAGAACGCAACAGAGCCGGCGCCATCCGGCAACTGCAACGAACGCCCTTCGTACCGACGGAGGAAGTCCCGATACTCTTCCTCCCGCACGAACTTGATAATCACCCGGTGGGCCGTAACAAGCTCAACTCCGTAGACAGCCTCCACCGGGACACGAAGCATGTCGCACATCACCAACTCAATGGCTGGATAACCAGCCTTACATGAGAACTCCAGTCCCACGGAATTCACCCGCAGAACAGGAGGAATTGCAAGGCCCCCATGTCGAAACTGCCACGTCAGCACGCAGCCAGGTAGGCAACAACACTGGGAGGGCAGTGACGCCCACACCACCTGGCGACCAAATGACAAACAACCCCAGCAGACACGGAGGCCGAAACACGTCCTCACTCCACGGCTGCTCAGGTCGGACCATCTGTGCTTGAAGTGAAATATTTCGTTAGTTTCTTTTTTTCACTTTGTATTTTAGTACGTATATTACCCTTTTTTATTATTTTGCAATTTTATGTTTTTCTTTTAACTTTCTTTCTTCTTTTTCAGTGTAATCGATCTGCTTTAGTTCATCCAAACAATGCCTCGTAGAAGATCACACTTAGTTCGTCGTACTCGCGGAGCAGAAGCAGTGCGACGAGTAATTGCAACTCAAACTGAGGATGAACGGTCATCAGTAAACAAGCGAAACAGACAAAGAATAGCTCAAATACGTGCCGAGGAAGCAGCAGAGCGGCGTGCAGCCAGAATTGAGGATGCACGGTTGCGAGCACGGCTATCACGTTCTGCAGCTTCAGATGTGCTTCGTTCTCAACAGAATGAACGCGACAGGCTGAGAGTGGCTAAAAGACGTCAACGAGTAACAGCAAACCGCCGTCAAATACGACTCCGTGCTCACCAATCATGCGATGTCAATCGCCTTGCATTCCGGTACAACCCAGCTGATGATTATAGTTTGAACCGGGATGTTCTCATCGGAGATATGACTGAGGTGTGTCCTTATTGCAAGGCTCTCAAATTTAATGGAGAAACGAAAGGAATCTGTTGAGCCACCGAAAAATTAAACTGCCTCATCTTGCTGAACCGCCAGAGCCATTACAAACTTTGCTTGCCGGATATACAGCCGAATCAAAGCATTTCCTATCTAACATCAGGAACAACTCATGCTTCCAAATGACGTCGTTTGGCGCAAACATCATACCAGCTCATTCCATGCCAGCTTTTAAAGTGAAAGGACAAATTTATCATAAAGCCGGCTCTCTGCTTCCGTTCCCAGATGGTCAACATAAACTCCTACAAATGTATTTCATCGGTGATGGCAATGATGAATTGAATGCATGCTGCCGAATTTCTACCGGCATAAAAAGGTCCATCGTTTCCCAGTTGCAACAGCTTCTTCACGAAAAAAACAATTTAGTGCGTTTATTCAAAACATCAATTGACATGATGCCATCTGATGCACACAAGATTGTTATTCATGCTGACAAAACGCCTGCTGGACAACATGTGCGAAGATTCAATGCTCCAACTATAGACGAAGTGGCAATTGTAATAGTCGAAGATCAATTCCAACCAAGAGACATTGTTCTTCATCGGAGAAACGATCAATTGACAAAAGTTGCAGAAACTCATCGGTGCTACGATGCCCTCCAATATCCAACATTTTTTGGGATGGTGCCGATGGATATCACTTGAACGTTAAGAGGATAAATCCAGTCAGTGGCGAGGAAACAAGTATGAAATGCAGCGCAATGAACTATTATTCATACCGATTAATGATTCGAGTGAATGAAGACAATCACATTTTGAAACGCCGTCAATTGTTTCACCAATATATCGTAAATATGTATGTATAAATCGAAACAGACGTTTCATATTCATCCGTTGAATCAGACCAAGCTTCGCTCTGAAGAATATGTTCATTTGCGAGATGCAGTTGTAAATGACGGTAATACAACTAACGTTGGAAGACTAACGATTTTGCCATCTTCCTATACAGGCAGTCCACGTCATATGCACAAGTATGCTCAAGATGCAATTGCGTATGTTCGTCACTACGGACGTCCAGACCAACTTATTATATTCACATGTAATCCAGCTTGGGACGATATACAACAGCTCTTACTTCCTGGGCAATCGCCCGTGGATAGGCATGACATCACAGCACATGTTTTCTGACAGAAGCTGAAATCCCTGATGGATTTCATGATAAAACATGAAGTGTTTAGGTCTGTGCGCTGCTGGATGTACTCAGTGGAATGGCAAAAGAGAGGATTGCTACAAGCACATCTGGCTCTATAACAAATTAACTTCAAACGAAATCGACGATATAATATCCGCTGAATTACCCAATGCCGACGTCGATAAGCATTTGCATGAAACTGTGACGAAAAACATGATACACGGACCTTGTGGTACACTGAATCCAAATTCACCATGCCTGATAGACGGAAAATGCTCTAAGCAATATCCTCGAGCATTTGTATCCAACACAGTTACAGGAAACGATGGATATACTTTATACAGAAGATCAGCAGAAGATGGCGGTAAATTTGCAACCATACAAATGAGAAACGGTGACATCGAAGTCCTATAACCGGTGGGTTGTTCCATATATGCCTTTGCTATCAAAAACATACAAAGCCCATATAAACGTGGAACACTGTAACTCCGTTAAATCGATCAAATACATTTGTAAGTATGTGAATAAGGGTAGCGACATGGCAGTTTTTGGCGTGCGGCCAGAAAGAAGTGATAGAAATGCGGTCATACATATCGATGAAATCGCACAGTATCAGGCTGGAAGATACATAAGCAGGAATGAAGCTGCATGGCGAATTCTTTCATTTCCCATACATGAACGAAGTCCAACTGTTGTTCACTTAGCTGTACATCTAGGAAATGGACAACGCATTTATTTCACAGCAGCAAATGTGCAACACAAAGCCATGAATCCACCGGCTACAACGTTAACTGCTTTCTTCACGTTATGCCAAAATGACCCGTTTGCGAAAACACTTCTGTATTCGGAAGTTCCTACATACTACACATGGAATGCCAGTAGAAAATCATTTGAACGACGCAAACGAGGAAAGCAAGTCGAAGGACATCCTGGCATATTCAAACAAACTACGATAGGCAGATTGTACACCGTGCATCCCAATCAAGATGAATGTTTCTTTCTTCGCATGCTGTTGGTAAATTTGGCCGGTCCAACGTCTTTCCAGCAATTGAGATTTGTCAACGGCGTTACACATGCCACTTTCTGTAGTGCAGGTCAAGCTCTGAATTTACTGGAGAACGACCGACACTGGGATGTATGCATTAATGACGCGTCCAACACGTCACATCCAAATCAAATTCGTGCATTGTTTGCAATCATATTGACCGCCTGCTCTCCTTCATCTCCAACAGAGTTATGGGAGAAATATAAATCGCACATGGCTGAAGATATTGTCCATCGAATACGCAAGGAAAATTCAAAATGAACATGGATTTCACAGCAGAAATCTACAACGAAGCGTTGATAATGATTGAAGATTTGTGCTTAGAAATCGCAAACAAAGTTCTCAATCAGTTGGGAATGCCATCACCAAATCAATTTGCTGCTTCTTCGTTTGATGTAGAATTGTGTCGTGAACAAAATTACAACACGGATGAACTGTTGTCATATGCGCAATCAAATATTCCTAAGCTAACGCTTGAGCAAAAAGGCATTTACGATCGAATAATTCAAACTGTCAATCACGGGCTTGGAGAAATCTTCTTCTAAGATTCGCTAGGAGGAACTGGTAAAACCTTCCTGATAAGACTGATTCTGGCAGCAATTCGATCCCAAAATGGCATAGCCTTAGCTCTTGCATCGTCTGGAATAGCTGCGACATTGCTACCAGGTGGAAGAACTGCTCATTCGGCTTTGAAATTGCCACTGAACATGCAATTCATTGAAACTCCCACGTGCAACATTTCCAAAGCATCTGGCACGAGAAAAGTATTGCAGAAATGCACTCATTCTTTGGGATGAATGCACAATGGCCCACAAAAAATCGTTAGAGGCTCTTGACCGAACATTACAAGATTTGCGTGGAAACATCAGACCATTTGGGAACGCATTTATATTGCTTGCAGGAGATTTCAGGCAAACGTTACCTGTCATTCCTCGATCGACACCAGCGGACGAAATAAATGCTTGCCTGAAATACTCTACTTTGTGGCGCCACAAAAACACATTAAAATTAACTACAAATATGCGTATCCAGCTGCAAAACGATCTTTCAGCTGATATATTCGCACATCAAATGCCTGAAATTGGAACGGAAACGTGCCGGTTGATCTGACCTCAGGACGAATTTCATTGCCTCATAACTTCTGCAATTTAGTGACGTCAAAAGAAGAATTGGTTGAAAAAGTATTTCCCAATATTCAAATCAATTATAAAAATCATGATTGGCTAAGTGAACGAGCTGTTCTTGCGGCCAAGAACAAAGACTTCTACGAACTAAACAATATTATTCAGTCTAACATCAAAAGCGAGACAGTCACATACAAGTCCGTCGACACTGTTGTGGAAGCAGATGAAGCGGTTAATTATCCAACAGTATTTTTGAATTCACTCGATCTGCCAGGGATACCACCGCACGTCCTGCAGTTGAATATCAGCGTGCCAATTATCATGTTGCGAAATATCAACCAGCCAAAACTTTGCAACGGCACGCTGCTTGCAGTAAAAAAATTGATCAGCAACGTCATAGAAACAACAATCTTGACAGGACCACTAAAAGGTGAAGATGTTCTCATTCCTCGCATTCCTATGATTCCAACGGATATGCCATTTCAATTTAAGAGATTGCAATTCCCCATTCGATTGGCGTTTGCAAAAACCATCAACAAAGCTCAGGGCCAATCTTTAGAATTGTGTGGTTTAGATCTATACACGGATTGCTTCTCACATGGACAGTAATATGTTGCGTGTTCTAGAGTCGGCAAACCAGACAATCTTTATATCTAAACAGTCAATGTAACAACAAAAAATATTGTATATGCACAAGCATTGTGATATTAAACATATTAGAAACATGCATTTTCTCTTTTCCTTCTTTTCCATTTAACCAGACTGAGCCACAGCAACGCGTGGCGGGTACAGCTAGTACCCGCCACGCGTTGTACTAGCTGTACCTGTAAGAATAAAATGATATATAAAGGGTTTACGTCCTTAACTATTTATTGCTGTTCTAAATACAGAGCGATACATATAAGTGCAAAACCTCTGGGGGACAAGTAAACACGGCGAGCCAAGAGTAGGGGGGATGGGAGTGGGCAGGCAGGAGCGGCTATTATGGGGGTATTGTGGTCATTTACCTCAGTCACATGGCAGACATCAAAGAGGTGACCCCACTCGAACGCTCGCTCCACACTATGTGATGTGTGGCCCACCCCAGTGGCTATGAGGCGTGTGACATGGGAGGAGGGGGGGCCATGTGGAAGTTATGTGAAGGCTGAAGGAGCTGGCTGGGATGGAGGGGGAGGGGTGGACTGACGAGGACACACCCCTTGTTTACAAAAGTATTATATCCCCTCGCTCACACCTCGTCTACCTCAGTCAGTCACAGCTCACCGATCAAACGGCTAGCTCGCCCAAACGTTCGTTCCACACACTCATGTGGTATGTAGCAGTCAACCTCATGCCTATGCGGCTTAACACGCTCCATGTGATAGCTATGCGCCACTCCTTACCGGTCTTGGCTGAAGGGAAAGGGGAGGGGAGGGTGGGGTGAGGAGGCCCACCCTATGTTTACATAAATATTATGGGTCATTGCCTCACAGTTCATTCGTCAGTGAGACCTCCAACCGTAAACATGCATGTATTGACATGAAACTAATGGCACCTCTTACACATGCTGATGAAGACATCGGATGCTGACACCACAGGCGGAGAATTAGTGAGAATGTTTTACGTTGTTGGTAAAATATATATACACTTCACTACACCATCTGGAACTTCCTACATAAAACAGACATTGTTTAAACACAAAAAAAAAACACGAGAATAAGAGCCGGGCTATCAGTCAAAGCTCCCAGCTGGTTGGCCCGCTTTACTCCACTCCCCCTCCCATCCCTTCCACTCCCCTCCCCTCACCTGTTTCACACGCCCTTCCCTAACCATTCACCTAAAAAAAAGTCGATCTCCTAGGCTCGTCCCTCGGGAGGGGCCCTCTTCTCTGCCCTACATATTTTTATTTAACTACTAGCAGTACCCGGCCACAGCAACCTTCTCTGTCCCTCAGTCCTCCCCACCTTCCCCCCCCCACCCCTCACCCGTCTCATCGGCCTTCCAATCATTCCCCACTCCCCTGTCCCTTTGTCCTCCCCACCATTCTCCATATCCCCATCCCCTTGTCCTCACCATCCCAAACTCCCCTGTCCCCTCGTCCTTCCCCACCATTACCCCTCTCCCTTTTCCCCCTCATCCTTCCCCCTCATCTCTCACTTCCGTCCCCTCGTCGTCCCCACCATTCACCATTCCCTCGTTCGATGCCTTCCCAAAAAGTCTGATGTTCCCATAAGAAAATTGGGAACATCAAATGATGTGCTGTTTCCATCATTGAAATATAAGAAAAACAGTAAAAAAAATGAAAGGAAAATGTGAAAAAAATAAGCTATTCTCACGCAATGTATGGTAAACAATACAGCTCAATTCCAACGCAATTCACACAAAAAATTAAACCACAATGAAAATAAATCTATAAAAATTCAATTTATCAATGCAATCAGAAACATTGAAAAGGAATTGCAACACATTTATTATAGCATGTGTGTTGCTCTTAAATGCAACAGATGGCGCTGTTTTTCAAGAAAAGCATAGTTTTACCTGTCACAGGTGTGGAATCTATATTTATACTTACGAAATGAACGGTATGGTAAACAACACAGCTCAATTCCAACACAATGTCACAAAAAATAATTCAATATAAAATAAAATAAATCAAAGTCTTTGAAAATAAAATTTATCGAAGCAATCGGAAACATTGAAAAGGATTTTGTGACATATTTAGTATAGCGTGCATGTTGCTATTATGTGCAACAGATGGCGCTGTTTTTTCAAAACCGCATGTTTTTACCTGTCACAGAAGGTTGCATATATATAGTAGGTATATAAAAAGACGCGCCTATTCGATTGCAACGTTGTGTCAAAATTTCAAAGCAATGAGTAAAGAGGTTTCGAAGATTTCCCTCACATGAAAAACACATGAAAAACACAGTTTTCAGAAAAAGCATGTTTTTTTACCGTCACAAACGTGACATCTTTATAGCATGTATATACAAACCTACTCGGATGCAAATGGAACGTTGTGTGAAATTCAAAGCAATCAGTGAAGAACTTTCGGAGATTAGCAGTTAGGCACAAACGAACATTTCCATTTCTATTTATATAAATACATATTTCTTCACATGCTTAACTCTACGATATATACTCATAAACTTTCATCTTACAACTACTCAACATGCACACATGGCCATATACTTACACTTCTACCCCAGCGACACACAACCTCACTACGAGACACTCAGCGTGCCCAGCCACTCTCTGCGACACCAACCAGCGCCCCCGCGGGCTCCCCAGAACCCCCCCGGAGATGTAGACCACGCATTTACCAGCTTCAGGTGTGCAATTGCACACCTGCTGCATGTGTAGCGCACGGTCTACGTCTCTATTTACCTTACTACCCTGGCGTTAAGAATCATGGACCCTTACGTTAAGAGTCAAAGACCCTGGCGTTAAGAGTCACGGAACCTGGCGTTAAGAGCCACGGACCCTGTTGTTAAGAGTCAAAGACCCTGGCGTTAAGAGTCACAGACCCTGGCGTTAAGAGTCACAGACCCTGGCGTTAAGAGTCACGGACCCTGTCATTAAGAGTCACGGACCCTGGCGTTAAGAGTCACAGACCCTGGCGTTAAGAGTCACAGACCCTGGCGTTAAGAGTCACGGACCGTGCCGTTAAGAGTCACGGACCCTGTCGTTAAGAGTCACGGACCCTGGCGTTAAGAGTCACGGACCCTGGCGTTAAGTGTCACGGACCCTGTCGTTAAGAGTCACGGACCCATTCGTTAAGAGTCACGGACCTTGGCGTTAAGAGTCACGGACCCTGGCGTTAAGAGTCACGGACCGTGTCGTTAAGAGTCACGGACCCTGTCGTTAAGAGTCACGGACCCTGGCGTTAAGAGTCACGGACCCTGGCGTTAAGAGTCACAGACCCTGGCGTTGAGAGTCACAAACCCTGGCATTAAGAGTCACAGATCCTGGCGTTAAGAGTCACAGACCCTTGAGGTAAAAGTCACAGACCCTGGCGTTAAGAGTCACGGATCATAGCGTTGAGAGTCACAGACCCTAGAGTTAAGAGTCTCAGACCCTGGAGTTGAGAGTCACGGACCCTGGCGTTAAGAGTCACGGACTCAGCCACTAAAGTATAGGATAAAACTTTTGTATTGAATATATATTTGTATTTTAAAGTTTCCTGATTATATCAGTGGACTTGCTGGGGACATTTATTAATATTAGAATATGTTATCGAGGCAAAATTAATGTTTATATTTTAATTATTGTCCGTAGTAAAATAAACTGTGAAATATATTATCATGTACCACAGGTGATGACCAAACCCCTCGGTGTATACTGAGTTTACTTTAGACCTGGACTATTTTCAATGGTGAAGTATACATGTTCCCTGATCAGTAAAACTGAGGTCGACGGCCATAAGAACACGTGAGTGCTAGACAGGTGTTTACCCTTCACTAATGTGAGGGGATGTTTCCCCCAGCTGTGCCCTCTCCCTGGGCGAGGACCATATGGTGAGCAAGGTGGCCCGACGGGTCCATACAGCCCTCGTGGTCGGACATGGCCCATATCTGGGTCAGATCGAAGCCCTCTGCTCAAGAGCTCCAAGTATAAAGCTTAGGGTTGCTTATGACACCTTGCTGACAGCTTTGACCCCACGGAGGGGTCGTGGGGTCAAAGCTTCCACGACTATACGGAAGTATAGTCGTGGCCGTCGTGTCGCTTTCTTGTGTGGCCCTCATGTTGTCCTCGTGTGAACCTCGTGTGGCTCTCTTGTGTTGCTTTCTTGTGTGGCCATCGTGTATCTTATTTGTGTGGTCGTCGTGTGGCCATTGTGTGGCAATTGCGTGGTCATCGTGTGGCCATTGTGTGGCCATTGTGTGATCATCATGTGGTTATCGTGTGGCCATCGTGTGGCCATTGTGTGGCCATTGTGTGGTCATCGTGTGGCCATCGTGTGGCCATTGTGTGGTCGTCGTGTGGCCATTGTGTGGCCATCGTGTGGCCATCGTGTGGCCGTTGCGTGGCCATCGTGTGGTCATCGTGTGGTCATCGTGTGGTCATCGTGTGGTCATCGTGTGGCCATTGTGTGGTCATCGTGTGGCCATTGTGTGGTCGTCGTGTGGCCATTGTGTGGCCATCGTGTGGCCATCGTGTGGCCGTTGCGTGGCCATCGTGTGGTCATCGTGTGGTCATCGTGTGGCCATCGTGTGGCCATCGTGTGGCCATCGTGTGGTCATCGTGTGGTCATCGTGTGGTCATCGTGTGGTCATCGTGTGGTCATCGTGTGGTCATCGTGTGGTCATCGTGTGGCCATTGTGTGGTCATCGTGTGGCCATTGTGTGGTCATCGTGTGGTCATCGTGTGGTCAGCGTGTGGCCATCGTGTGGTCATCGTGTGGTCAGCGTGTGGCCATCGTGTGGTCATCGTGTGGTCATCGTGTGGCCATTGTGTGGTCATCGTGTGGTCATCGTGTGGTCAGCGTGTGGCCATCGTGTGGCCATCGTGTGGTCATCGTGTGGCCATTGTGTGGTCATCGTGTGGCCATTGTGTGGTCATCGTGTGGTCATCGTGTGGTCAGCGTGTGGCCGTCGTGTGGCCATCGTGTGGTCATCGTGTGGTCATCGTGTGGTCATCGTGTGGTCGTCGTGTGGTCATCGTGTGGTCATCGTGTGGCCGTCGTGTGGCCATCGTGTGGCCGTCGTGTGGTCGTTGTGTGGTCGTCGTGTGGCCATCGTGTGGTCATCGTGTGGTCATCGTGTGGCCGTTGTGAGGTCATCGTGTGGTCATCGTGTGGCCGTCGTGTGGCCGTCGTGTGGTCGTTGTGTGGTCGTCGTGTGGCCATCGTGTGGTCATCGTGTGGTCATCGTGTGGCCGTCGTGTGGTCGTTGTGTGGTCGTCGTGTGGCCGTCGTGTGGTCATCGTGTGGTCATCGTTTGGCCATCGTGTGGTCATCGTGTGGCCATCGTGTGGCCGTCGTGTGGCCGTCGTGTGGTTATCGTGTGGCCATCGTGTGGTCATCGTGTGGCCATCGTGTGGTCATCGTGTGGTCATCGTGTGGCCATCGTGTGGCCGTCGTGTGGCCGTCGTGTGGCCATCGTGTGGCCATCGTGTGACCATCGTGTAGCTGTCGTGTGGTCGTCGTGTGGCCATCGTGTGGTCATCGTATGGCCGTCGTGTGGTCGTCGTGTGGCCATCGTGTGGCCATCGTGTGGCCGTCGTGTGGTCGTCGTGTGGCCATCGTGTGGTAATCGTGTGGCCATCGTGTGGTCGTCGTGTGGCCGTCGTGTGGCCATCGTGTGGTCGTCGTGTGGCCGTCGTGTGGCCATCGTGTGGTCGTCGTGTGGTCGTCGTGTGGTCATCGTGCGGTCATCGTGTGGCCATCGTGTGGCAGTCGTGTGGCCGTCGTGTGGCCGTCGTGTGGCCATCGTGTGGCCATCGTGTGGCAGTCGTGTGGCCATCGTGAGGTCGTCGTGTGGTCGTCGTGTGGTCAGCATGTGGCCGTCGTGTGGTCATCGTGTGGCCGTCGTGTGGCCATCGTGTGGTCATCGTGTGGTCATCGTGAGTAGTAGGGAGTACAGCTCACAGAGGAATTTTTTTTCTGGGAGAAAATTCCCCTGTGAGATGTACAGCTCACAGAGGAATTTTTGTTTTTTCTGGAAATTCGTGTGTAGCGTGTCGGGGTTTTCAGGTGAATTTGGGGAGTCGCAGATTTGGGATTAAGGATTTCTTATAAGTGAGTAATTTCCGAGATTTTAGAAGTATGGAATTCTTATGAGAAAAATAATTTCCGAGACTTAGAAGTTTGTTAAGGTCTTATGGGAGAAATAGCAATCTGTCGCCTCACCTGTGTTTACTTTAGACGTCAGCCAGACGCGGCCTTCAGGTCACCTCGGTAATCGTATCTTATCTTCTCCATAATAATATCTGGACCGTCCCTCTCTCTCTCTCTCTCTCTCCTCCTATTTCCTTACAGCTATTTTCAGAGTTTCAAATAATCATAGAAGTTTATTTATATGTTTATGACCGAATTTGTAAAAGGACCATTTTCAGAGAATATTGTCTTAGATGTTTTGTTAAGGAAAACAGACAACTTATCCATAACATTTAGTTTTATATCCATTTACGGCTATTTCACCTGTAAAGACCAAAATTAGTCAGAGACAGTTTTAAGCTCATATTTCATCAGAGTCCAATTATCAACAGAAATTCGCCAGAGTCTACTTTGAGAGCAAAATTCGTCAGAGACAGTTTTAAGCTCATATTTCATCAGAGTCCAATTATCAACAGAAATTCGCCAGAGTCTACTTTGAGAGCAAAATTAGTCAGAGACAGTTTTAAGCTCATATTTCATCAGAGTCCAATTATCAACAGAAATTCGCCAGAGTCTACTTTGAGAGCAAAATTCGTCAGAGACAGTTTTAAGCTCAAATTTCATCAGTGTCCTGTAATCCGTGAAAATTCATCAGAGTCCAGTTCTTGATCGAAATTCATCAGAGTCCAGTTCTTGATCGAAATTCATCAGAGTCCATTTTATACCCAATTTTCGTCAGAGTCCAATTAACGACAGAAATTTGACAGAGTCTTTTTTCTACCCAATTTTCATCAGAGTCCAGTTCTTGATCGAAATTAATCAGAGTCCAATTGAAGACCCAAATTTGACAGAGACCACATTTTCGCTACTAGCAGTCCAATCCCCCTTAAATTTTTACCCTCTGTATTTCAGGCACCGTAAATAAGATCAAAACAGTTAACGAGCTCCAGCTCTCGTCCCCCCACCCTCTTCCACCCTCGTATCTTTGTAAATAACCCATCAATTTCCCTGAAATTTTTACCCTCTGTATTTTCATAGTAAATATGATGTAAACAAATATAAAACTCTAGCTCTTGTCCTCTGTCCAAGTTCACTCCTGTAAATTCATTACTCTCAGTCCAAATCCCCCTGAGATTTAAACACCCAACTACATTTTCAGACATAGTAAATAAAAACCAGTTCAGTTATCAAGTTTCAACTCTTGTGCCCCAGCTTAGTTCATTTTGTACAAGTTCTTTATTTTTCTAACTAAATCACCCTGAGATTTAAGATCACCTTATTTCTAACGTAGTAAAATTAATCTGGACATAAGCCAAGCTCCATTTCCTCGGCCTTAGATCATCAGACATAAATATATTCGATCAAGTCCGTCTCCAGCCTAACTCTTATCCGAGTACACACATAACCCCAACCTGTGTAATTATCTTTCACCCCCTCCCACCTTCCTCCATCTCATCTCATCTCACCTTACCCTTTCCCTCCCTTACCTTCTCATCCCCAACTTATCCAAACCTTCAATAATCGTACTGTATTTGCATATTTTCTCTATATTCACTGTGTTCTTCGTATTCTCATCCGTGTTCACTCCATGTTCTTCAAATGTTCACAGTCCCATTCAGTTCATATTTTCACAAGTATCTCCATTTTTTCTGTAATCTTTCTCTTAGTCTCATTAAGTTCTCTACAAATTCTAGTCATATTTTCTATGTTTTCATGTTCATCACATGTTCTCTTTACAACTTTTATACTCAATATTCATGCTAACTTCCATATTTTTGTGTTCTTTGTCAATATTCATGTTCCTCTACAAGTTCATGTTCCTTACAAGATCACTTCGTTTTTCACCTTCACTTACATGTTTTCTACATTCTTTGTCATATTCTCCATGTTCTTCACAAGTCCATTGTTCATTCTTTGTATTCCCTATTCTCCTTATCATGTTTTCATGTTCTCTGTAAGTTCATATTCCCAGCATGTTCACTGTATTCATCAACTTTTCTTACATATGTTCTTTGCCATGTTCCCCATATGTTCTCTGGGTTTTTCCCCTTACATGTTATTTAACGTTCCTTAACTAAAAAAATCTTTCGCCAATCAACTAAAACATAGTCACTTTCGTCATTTCTCAACTAAACTTATTATCCAGTCAACTAAAAATAGTCAGAAATAGCCTTGTTCAAAACTGTTCATAACTAAACTTATTCCCTAGTCATCAGAAAATAACCGTGTTCTTCATGTTTCATTGTCATTTCATAACTAAAATTATCCATCAATCAACAGAAAAAGTAATATTCATCATTTCGTAACAGCCATTATGTTTTCGTCAAGTAAGAAAATATAGTCAAAGATATCTATCATCGTCGTTCTTAACTGACATTTATACTTTGTGGAGCACTAAAAATAGTCAAATGTAACTTTTTCAGCACTTTCGTAAAAATTATATGTCGTTAAGTAAGAAAAATAGTCAAAGGTGCTCTCCGTAACACCAAAGTTACTCTTCGAGATAACAAAAGACACTCTCAAACACTCAAAATTTACTCAAAGACATCAAAGTTGCACTCAAAGACATCCTTTGAGACATCAAAGTTATTCTCAGAGGCATAAAAGCTATTCTCAGAGACATAAAAGTTAATCTCAGAGACATGAAAGTTATTCTCAGAGTCATCAAAAAGTTAATCTCAGTCATCAAAATGCTATTCTCTAAGTAACCTTTCGTTCATCAGAGAATCTTTTTAAGACATCTTCGTTCATTAGAGTTAATCTCAGAGGCATAAAAGTTATTCTCAGAGCTATCAAACTTGTTCTCGATGCCATCAAAAAGTATTTTCTCGTTCATCAAAGTTAATCTCAGAGTTAACAAAGGTAATCTCTAACTCACTTTCGTTCAACATATTAATTCTCTAAGTCCTCAAAGTTATTCTCTAAGATGACAAAGTCTTTCTCAGAGCTATCAAACTTGTTCTCAAAGTCATCAAAGTTATTCACAGAGTCATCAAAGTTAATCTAAGACATCATTTTTCATCAAAGATATTCTCTCTAAACCATCAATGTTCTTCTCTAAGACATAAAAGTTATTCTCAGAGTCACCTTCGTTCTTCAGAGAAACTTTCCAAAACATCTTTGTTCATCAAGTTATTCTCGGAGTCATCAAAAGGTATTCTCTAACTCACTTTTGGTCATTAAAGTTAATTTCTATGTTATAAAAGTTTGTCTCAGAGACATCTAAAGTTATTCTCTAAGACATCAAAGTTATTCTAAGAGCTATCAAAAGTTATTCTCAGTCATGATATGTTATTCTCTAATCAAAGACATCAAAGTTAATCTCAGAATTATCCAAAGATATTCTCATGTCCACAAAAGTTATTCCAAGAGACGTCAAAGTTAATCTCTGAGATAACAAAATACTACTCATGTTCTCAGAAGTCATTCTCAAACTCATCAAAGTTATTCTCAGAGTCATCAAAAGTTGTTCTCTAAGACATCAATGTTGTTATCTACGACATCAATGTTGTTATCTACGACATCAAAGATGTTCTGTAAATCATAAAAGTTAATCTTAACTCACCTTCGTTCATTAGAGAAACTTTCCAATCCATATTCGTTGACCAGAGTTATTCTCAGAGTCATCAAAGCGATCTCTAATTCATCTTCGTTCTCCAAAAAGTTGTTCTCTAAGACACCTTCATTCATCAAAGAAACTCTCCTTCTTCCATCATGTTATTCTTTAAGACATCTTCAGTCATAAAATTTTCTCTCCAAAATGTAACTAGTTCAGCTTTTCATACCAAACCTGCACTTGTTAAAATATATTTCCTTAGTCGCTTTACCCTAAAACTGTTCTCTGAACTACACTGTTCAAACCTACGTAACCTATCCTCTCCACCTAATGTTACTTACCTAACTTAACCTGCATAACCTAACTTTACCTATCTTACCTTACCTTACCTATCTTACCTAACCTTACTTTGTTTTCACATATAAGTTCATTCTTTATCTTAGTAATAATAAAATTACAATAGTAAAGAATCAGATCTACTAAGACTTGAAATTGAGAAAAACAAGAGAGCAAGTGAGTGAGAGCATGAAAAGAGTGAGAGAGAGGGGGAGGAAGAGCATGGGACCAAAGAAGAGAGAATGAGAGAGAGAGTGTGGGCATGGGGGGGGGGGGGGACTAAGACTTGAATTTGAGAAAAAAGAAAAATAAGAGAATGAGAGAGAGTGAGCGAAGGGGGAGAGAATGAGGACGATAGAGAGAAAAAGGGGGATAGAAGGAGGGAGATAAAGAGAAAGGGGGATAGAAGGAGTAGGAGAAACAAAGTAAAGAAGGAAAGAAGGTTAAGTGGGATGGTGGGTTTGGGTAAAAATATACAAAAAGGAGAAACAAAACTACATCTGAAAGGTTAGGTTAAAGGGTTGGGGAATAAGAACATATGATAGAACCTACTAAATACACTAAGATTACAAGAGGTTAGGTTAAGGGGTTGGGGAATAAGAACATATGATAGAACCTACTAAATACACTAAGATTACAAGAGGTTAGGTTAAGGGGTTGGGGAATAAGAACATATGATAACAAACATAATAAATACAACTTATGAGCAACTTGATGAACTTTAACAAATAACCCTTGATCTGCAAAAATGACCATTTGAGAAATTAGCCCTTGAAACGAGTAAGTTCCCATATGTAACAAAAATTCTTTGAAATGCTTAAATATCCAATCTCTAACAAATAGCACTTGAAATGCATAAGTGACCATTTGAGAAATTAACTAATGAAATGAGTAAATGAATATGAGACAATGATTGACGAAACACAAAAGACAAGAAGGAATAATTATGAAAGTTAGGTAAGATAGGTAAGGTAAGGTAAGTTAAGTTAAGCAGGTTAGGTTATGCAGGTTAAGTTAGGTAATGTAGGTATGATAGGTAAGGTAAGGTAAGTTAGGTTAGGCAGGTTAAGTTAGGTAAATGTAGGTAAGTTAGGTTAAGCAGGATAAGTTATGTAAGTTAGGTAAGATAGGTAAAGTTAGGTAAGATAGGTAAGGTAAGTTAGGATATGTAAAGTTAGGTTGTGCAGGTTAAGTTAAGTAAGATAGGTAATGTAAGGAAGTTAGGTTAAGCAGGTCAAGTTAAGTTAGGTAATGTAGGTAAGTTAGGTAAGATAGGTAAGGTAAGTTAGGATATGTAAAGTTAGGTTGTGCAGGTTAGGTTATGCAGGTTAAGTTAGGTAATGTAGGTAAGTTAGGTTAAGCAGGTTAAGTTAAGTTAGGTAATGTAGGTAAGTTAGGTAAGATAGGTTATCTTGAGAGGTTATCTTGAGGTTATATTGAGATGATTTCGGGGCTTTAGTGTCCCCGCGGCCCGGTCCTCGACCAGGCCTCCACCCCCAGGAAGCAGCCCGTGACAGCTAACTAACACCCAGGTACCTATTTTACTGCTAGGTAACAGGGGCATTTAGGGTGAAAGAAACTTTGCCCATTTGTTTCTGCCTCGTGCGGGAATCGAACCCGCGCCACAGAATTGCGAGTCCTGCGCGCTATCCACCAGGCTACGAGGCCCCTTTAGGGGTAAGGTAAGGTAAGGTGAGTTAAGTTAAGCAGGTTAGGTTATGCAGGTTAAGTTAGGTAATGTAGGTAAGTTAGGTTAAGCAGGTTAAGTTAAGTTAGGTAATGTAGGTAAGTTAGGTAAGATAGGTAAAGTTAGGTAACAGAGGTAAGGTAAGGTAAGTTATGTTAGGATAGGTAAAGTTAGGTTATGCAGGATAAGTTAGGTAAGATAGGTAAAGTTAGGTAAGATAGGTAAGTTAGGATAGGTAAAGTTAGGTTAAGCAGGATAAGTTAGGTTAGGTTAGGTAAGATAGGTAAGGTAAGATAGGTAAAGTTAGGTTAGGTTAGGTAAGATAGGTAAGGTAAGGTAAGATAGGTAAAGTTAGGTTATGCAGGTTAAGTTAGGTAAGTAACATTGGGTGGAGAGGATAGGTTACGTAGGTTTGAACAGTGTAGTTCAGAGAACAGTTTTAGGGTAAAGCGACTAAGGAAATATATTTTAACAAGTGCAGGTTTGGTATGAAAAGCTGAACTAGTTACATTTTGGAGAGAAAATTTTATGACTGAAGATGTCTTAAAGAATAACATGATGGAAGAAGGAGAGTTTCTTTGATGAATGAAGGTGTCTTAGAGAACAACTTTTTGGAGCTACCTTACCTTGAGGCTACCTTGAGGTGCTTCCGGGGCTTAGTGTCCCCGCGGCCCGGTCGTCGACCAGGCCTCCTGGTTGCTGGACTGATCAACCAGGCTGTTAGACGCGGCTGCTCGCAGCCTGACGTATGAGTCACAGCCTGGTTGATCAGGTATCCTTTGGAGGTGCTTATCCAGTTCTCTCTTGAACACTGTGAGGGGTTTGCCAGTTATGCCCCTTATGTGTAGTGGAAGCGTGTTGAACAGTCTCGGGCCTCTGATGTTGATAGAGTTCTCTCTCAGAGTACCTGTTGCACGGAGAACGTACCGTGCAACCGTGTTGCACTGTACCTGGAGAACGAAGATGAATTAGAGATCGCTTTGATGACTCTGAGAATAACTCTGGTCAACGAATATGGATTGGAAAGTTTTTCTAATGAACGAAGGTGAGTTAAGATTAACTTTTATGATTTACAGAACATCTTTGATGTCGTAGATAACAACATTGATGTCTTAGAGAACAACTTTTGATGACTCTGAGAATAACTTTGATGAGTTTGAGAATGACTTCTGAGAACATGAGTAGTATTTTGTTATCTCAGAGATTAACTTTGACGTCTCTTGGAATAACTTTTGTGGACATGAGAATATCTTTGGATAACTCTGAGATTAACTTTGATGTCTTTGATTAGTGAATAACATATCATGACTGAGAATAACTTTTGATAGCTCTTAGAATAACTTTGATGTCTTAGAGAATAACTTTGATGTCTTAGAGAATAACTTTAGATGTCTCTGAGAATAACTTTTATGAACGAAGAGGTCTGAGATTAACTTTGACGTCTCTTGGAATAACTTTTGTGGACATGAGAATATCTTTGGATAACTCTGAGATTAACTTTGATGTCTTTGAAACAACTTTGATGAACAAGAGTGAGTTAAAGATTACCTTTGTTAACTCTGAGATCAACTTTGATGAACAAAAGTGAGTTAGAGATTACATTTGATAACTCTAAGATTAACTTTAGATGTCTCTGAGACAAACTTTTATAACATAGAAACTAACTTTAATGACCAAAAGTGAGTTAGAGAATACCTTTTGATGACTCCGAGAATAACTTGATGAACAAAGATGTTTTGGAAAGTTTCTCTGAAGAACGAAGGTGACTCTGAGAATAACTTTTATGTCTTAGAGAAGAACATTGATGGTTTAGAGAGAATATCTTTGATGAAAAATGATGTCTTAGATTAACTTTGATGACTCTGTGAATAACTTTGATGACTTTGAGAACAAGTTTGATAGCTCTGAGAAAGACTTTGTCGTCGTAGAGAATAACTTTGAGGACTTAGAGAATTAATATGTTGAACGAAAGTGAGTTAGAGATTACCTTTGTTAACTCTGAGATTAACTTTGATGAACGAGAAAATACTTTTTGATGGCATCGAGAACAAGTTTGATAGCTCTGAGAAAGATTTTGTCATCTTAGAGAATAACTTTGAGGACTTAGAGAATTAATATATTCAACGAAAGTGAGTTAGAGATTACCTTTGTTAACTCTGAGATTAACTTTGATGAACGAGAAAATACTTTTTGATGGCATCGAGAACAAGTTTGATAGCTCTGAGAAAGACTTTGTCATCTTAGAGAATAACTTTGAGGACTTAGAGAATTAATATGTTGAACGAAAGTGAGTTAGAGATTACCTTTGTTAACTCTGAGATTAACTTTGATGAACGAGAAAATACTTTTTGATGGCATCGAGAACAAGTTTGATAGCTCTGAGAATAACTTTTATGCCTCTGAGATTAACTCTAATGAACGAAGATGTCTTAGAAAGATTCTCTGATGAACGAAAGGTTACTTAGAGAATAGCATTTTGATGACTGAGATTAACTTTTTGATGACTCTGAGAATAACTTTCATGTCTCTGAGATTAACTTTTATGTCTCTGAGAATAGCTTTTATGCCTCTGAGAATAACTTTGATGTCTCAAAGGATGTCTTTGAGTGCAACTTTGATGTCTTTGAGTAAATTTTGAGTGTTTGAGAGTGTCTTTTGTTATCTCGAAGAGTAACTTTGGTGTTACGGAGAGCACCTTTGACTATTTTTCTTACTTAACGACATATAATTTTTACGAAAGTGCTGAAAAAGTTACATTTGACTATTTTTAGTGCTCCACAAAGTATAAATGTCAGTTAAGAACGACGATGATAGATATCTTTGACTATATTTTCTTACTTGACGAAAACATAATGACTGTTACGAAATGATGAATATGACTTTTTCTGTTGATTGATGGATAATTTTAGTTATGAAATGACAATGAAACATGAAGAACACGGTTATTTTCTGATGACTAGAGAATAAGTTTAGTTATGAACAGTTTTGAACAAGGCTATTTCTGACTATTTTTAGTTGACTGGATAATAAGTTTAGTTGAGAAATGACGAAAGTGACTATGTTTTAGTTGATTGGCGAAAGATTTTTTTAGTTAAGGAACGTTAAATAACATGTAAGGGGAAAAACCCAGAGAACATATGGGAAACATGGCAAAGAACATATGTAAGAAAAGTTGATGAATACAGTGAACACGCTGGGAATATGAACTTACAGAGAACATGAAAAACATGATAAGGAGAATAGGGAATACAAAGAATGAACAATGGACTTGTGAAGAACATGGAGAATATGACAAAGAATGTAGAAAACATGTAAGTGAAGGTGAAAAACGAAGTGATCTTGTGAGGAACATGAACTTGTAGAGGAACATGAATATTGACAAAGAACACAAAAATATGGAAGTTAGCATGAATATTGAGTATAAAAGTTGTAAAGAGAACATGTGATGAACATGAAAACATAGAAAATATGACTAGAATTTGTAGAGAACATAATGAGACTAAGAGAAAGATTACAGAAAAAATGGAGATACTTGTGAAAATATGAACTGAATGGGACTGTGAACATTTGAAGAACATGGAGTGAACACGGATGAGAATACGAAGAACACAGTGAATATAGAGAAAATATGCAAATACAGTACGATTATTGAAGGTTTGGATAAGTTGGGGATGAGAAGGTAAGGGAGGGAAAGGGTAAGGTGAGATGAGATGAGATGGAGGAAGGTGGGAGGGGGTGAAAGATAATTACACAGGTTGGGGTTATGTGTGTACTCGGATAAGAGTTAGGCTGGAGACGGACTTGATCGAATATATTTATGTCTGATGATCTAAGGCCGAGGAAATGGAGCTTGGCTAATGTCCAGATTAATTTTACTACGTTAGAAATAAGGTGATCTTAAATCTCAGGGTGATTTAGTTAGAAAAATAAAGAACTTGTACAAAATGAACTAAGCTGGGGCACAAGAGTTGAAACTTGATAACTGAACTGGTTTTTATTTACTATGTCTGAAAATGTAGTTGGGTGTTTAAATCTCAGGGGGATTTGGACTGAGAGTAATGAATTTACAGGAGTGAACTTGGACAGAGGACAAGAGCTAGAGTTTTATATTTGTTTACATCATATTTACTATGTCTGAAATACAGAGGGTAAAAATTTCAGGGAAATTGATGGGTTATTTACAAAGATACGAGGGTGGAAGAGGGTGGGGGGACGAGAGCTGGAGCTCATTAACTGTTTTGATCTTATTTACGGTGCCTGAAATACAGAGGGTAAAAATTTAAGGGGGATTGGACTGCTAGTAGCGAAAATGTGGTCTCTGTCAAATTTGGGTCTTCAATTGGACTCTGATTAATTTCGATCAAGAACTGGACTCTGATGAAAATTGGGTAGAAAAAAGACTCTGTCAAATTTCTGTCGTTAATTGGACTCTGACGAAAATTGGGTATAAAATGGACTCTGATGAATTTCGATCAAGAACTGGACTCTGATGAATTTCGATCAAGAACTGGACTCTGATGAATTTCGATCAAGAACTGGACTCTGATGAATTTTCACGGATTACAGGACACTGATGAAATTTGAGCTTAAAACTGTCTCTGACGAATTTTGCTCTCAAAGTAGACTCTGGCGAATTTCTGTTGATAATTGGTCTCTGATGAAATATGAGCTAAAACTGTCTCTGACTAATTTTGATCTCAAAGTAGACTCTGGCGAATTTCTGTTGATAATTGGACTCTGATGAAATATGAGCTTAAAACTGTCTCTGACTAATTTTGCTCACAAAGTAGACTCTGACGAAAATTGGGTATAAAATGGACTCTGTCAAATTTTCGCAGATTACAGGACTCTGATGAAATATGAGCTTAAAACTGTCTCTGACTAATTTTGGTCTTTACAGGTGAAATAGCCGTAAATGGATATAAAACTAAATGTTATGGATAAGTTGTCTGTTTTCCTTAACAAAACATCTAAGACAATATTCTCTGAAAATGGTCCTTTTACAAATTCGGTCATAAACATATAAATAAACTTCTATGATTATTTGAAACTCTGAAAATAGCTGTAAGGAAATAGGAGGAGAGAGAGAGAGAGAGAGAGGGACGGTCCAGATATTATTATGGAGAAGATAAGATACGATTACCAAGGTGACCTGAAGGCCGCGTCTGGCTGACGTCTAAAGTAAACACAGGTGAGGCGACAGATTGCTATTTCTCCCATAAGACCTTAACAAACTTCTAAGTCTCGGAAATTATTTTTCTCATAAGAATTCCATACTTCTAAAATCTCGGAAATTACTCACTTATAAGAAATCCTTAATCCCAAATCTGCGACTCCCCAAATTCACCTGAAAACCCCGACACGCTACACACGAATTTCCAGAAAAAACAAAAATTCCTCTGTGAGCTGTACATCTCACAGGGGAATTTTCTCCCAGAAAAAAAAATTCCTCTGTGAGCTGTACATCTCACAGGGGAATTTTCTCCCAGAAAAAAAATTCCTCTGTGAGCTGTACTCCCTACTACTATCGTGTGGTCATCGTGTGGTCGTCGTGTGGTCATCGTGTGGCCATCGTGTGGTCATCGTGTGGCCATCGTGTGGCCATCGTGTGGCCATCGTGTGGTCATCGTGTGGCCATCGTGTGGTCATCGTGTGGCCATCGTGTGGCCATCGTGTGGCCATCGTGTGGTCATCGTGTGGCCATCGTGTGGTCATCGTGTGGCCATCGTGTGGCCATCGTGTGGCCATCGTGTGGTCATCGTGTGGTCATCGTGTGGTCATCGTGTGGTCGTCGTGTGGTCATCGTGTGGCCATCGTGTGGTCATCGTGTGGCCATCGTGTGGTCGTCGTTTGATCATCGTGAGGTCATCGTGTGGCCATCGTGTGGTCGTCGTTTGATCATCGTGAGGTCATCGTGAGGTCATCGTGTGGCCATCGTGTGGCCATCGTGTGGTCGTCGTTTGATCATCGTGAGGTCATCGTGTGGTCATCGTGTGGTCATCGTGTGGTCATCGTGTGGTCATCGTGTGGTCATCGTGTGGTCGTCGTTTGATCATCGTGAGGTCATCGTGTGGTCATCGTGAGGTCATCGTGTGGTCATCGTGTGGCCGTCGTGAGGTCATCGTGTGGTCATCGTGTGGTCATCGTGTGGTCATCGTATGGCCATCGTGTGGTCATCGTGTGGTCATCGTGTGGTCATCGTGTGGCCATCGTGTGGTCGTCGTTTGATCATCGTGAGGTGATCGTGTGGTCATCGTGTGGTCATCGTGTGGTCATCGTGTGGTCATCGTGTGGTCGTCGTTTGATCATCGGAAGGTCATCGTGTGGTCATCGTGAGGTCATCGTGTGGTCATCGTGTGGCCATCGTGTGGTCATCGTGAGGTCATCGTGTGGTCATCGTGTGGTCATCGTGTGGTCGTCGTGTGGTCATCGTGTGGTCATCGTGTGGTCGTCGTGTGGTCGTCGTGAGGTCGTCGTGTGGTCATCGTGTGGTCGTCGTGTGGTCATCGTGAGGTCATCGTGTGGTCATCGTGTGGTCGTCGTGTGGTCATCGTGTGGTCATCGTGTGGTCGTCGTGAGGTCATCGTGTGGTCATCGTGTGGTCGTCGTGTGGTCATCGTGTGGTCATCGTGTGGTCGTCGTGAGGTCATCGTGTGGTCATCGTGTGGTCGTCGTGAGGTCATTGTGTGGTCATCGTGTGGTCATCGTGTGGTCGTCGTGTGGCCATCGTGTGGTCATCGTGTGGTCATCGTGTGGTCGTCGTGAGGTCATCGTGTGGTCATCGTGTGGTCGTCGTGAGGTCATCGTGTGGTCATCGTGTGGTCATCGTGTGGTCGTCGTGTGGCCATCGTGTGGTCATCGTGTGGTCATCGTGTGGTCGTCGTGTGGTCATCGTGTGGTCGTCGTGTGGCCATCGTGTGGTCATCGTGTGGTCGTCGTGAGGTCATCGTGTGGTCATCGTGTGGTCGTCGTGTGGCCATCGTGTGGCCGTCGTGTGGCCGCCGTGTGGCCATCGTGTGGCCGCCGTGTGGCCATCGTGTGGCCATGGTGTGACCCTCTTTGCGTCGCTGGCTACAAAACAAGGAGCCGTGTACCGCCAAATCACAGAGAGGCCTTTAAATCCCTGCTTCCTGATTGGCTTGCATTTGTGACCGTTGGGATGCCTGCCCGCAGTGTAGCAAGCTTCGGAACCATATGGGCAGTTTCTTTCAACCTGATGCTCTCTTCACTTAGCTGTAATTAAGTACCTGGGAGTTAAGGGATGTGGAAGACTCCCTGCCTTCCGCTCCTGTGACCGCCATCCACCTGCTGCCTTCCGCTCCTGTGACCGCCATCCACCTGCTGCCTTCCGCTCCTGTGACCGCCATCCACCTGCTGCCTTCCGCTCCTGTGACCGCCATCCACCTGCTGCCTTCCGCTCCTGTGACTGCCATCCACCTGCTGCCTTCCGCTCCTGTGACCGCCATCCACCTGCTGCCTTCCGCTCCTGTGACCGCCATCCACCTGCTGCCTTCCGCTCCTGTGACTGCCATCCACCTGCTGCCTTCCGCTCCTGTGACTGCCATCCACCTGCTGCCTTCCGCTCCTGTGACTGCCATCCACCTGCTGCCTCCCGCTCCTGTGACTGCCATCCACCTGCTGCCTTGCGCTCCTGTGACTGCCATCCACCTGCTGCCTCCCGCTCCTGTGACTGCCATCACCTGCTGCCTTCCGCTCCTGTGACTGCCGTCCACCTGCTGCCTCCCGCTCCTGTGACTGCCATCACCTGCTGCCTTCCGCTCCTGTGACTGCCATCACCTGCTGCCTTCCGCTCCTGTGACTGCCATCCACCTGCTGCCTTCCGCTCCTGTGACTGCCATCCACCTGCTGCCTTCCGCTCCTGTGATTGCCATCCACCTGCTGTGTTCCGCTCCTGTGACTGCCATCCACCTGCTGCCTCCCGCTCCTGTGACTGCCATCCACCTGCTGCCTTCCGCTCCTGTGACTGCCATCCACCTGCTGCCTTCCGCTCCTGTGATTGCCATCCACCTGCTGTGTTCCGCTCCTGTGACTGCCATCCACCTGCTGCCTCCCGCTCCTGTGACTGCCATCCACCTGCTGCCTTCCGCTCCTGTGACTGCCATCCACCTGCTGCCTCCCGCTCCTGTGACTGCCATCCACCTGCTGTGTTCCGCTCCTGTGACTGCCATCCACCTGCTGCCTCCCGCTCCTGTGACTGCCATCCACCTGCTGCCTCCCGCTCCTGTGACTGCCATCCACCTGCTGCCTCCCGCTCCTGTGACTGCCATCCACCTGCTGCCTTCCGCTCCTGTGACTGCCATCCAGCTGCTGCCTTCCGCTCCTGTGACTGCCATCCACCTGCTGCCTCCATCTGTCCTCTTACAAATTCCGTCTAAATTTGGCCGTTTGTTCGTATGACCGAAATTTGACGTAATTTGAAAATGAAAAATAATTTAAAATAATTTTTTTCCAAAACAGTAAGTTGAGGATCATCTGGTATGTTAGGAGGGCAAGAAGTTTGCCTAAATTTATAATCATTTAAAGCGTTAATGGAAAGTTTGCTCTCCTAACCTAACTGAGTAAGCCGGACGACTCAAACAGAAAACGGGACTCTACGTTATTTTCGTGAGCCGATTTCATTTCGAATTATGTCATTTTTGGCCATGGCGCGCTTATGAGCGAAAAACGACGTTATTTTAAGAGGACGGGTTGCTGAGGCACATCGCCATAACCGTTCACCCTCCGTACACCCCATGGGCACGAGAACGAGGATGGATGAGTTCAATGACTGAAGATACACTTAACGTAAGTACTTACCAACATTACTGAGCATGAGTAACCACGCGGTTGCTACTCGTGCTCATATCATACGATATCTTACGAGGTGAGATATAACGTGATATCTTACGTGAGTAACAAGATATCACGTGATATCTTACGTAAGTCCAAACGACTCCGCCAGTTAACACCTGTACAGGATGGGAAAGGAAAGAGAGCTATCAGGGGGAAAGCTTCAGGGAATTACGACTATATAGCACTTGGAAGGGATCTGTATAAGGATTTGGGATAGGATGGGGGAAAGGAATGGTTCACAAACCACTTGGATGGTAGGGGATTGAACGTCAACCTGCATGAAGGGAGACCGTCTCCCTACCGTGTAGCCCAAGTGGTTGGGTCACCTGTACAGGAGCATTACAGGAGTTGAGGTTACAGGAGTGCTTTCCTCGTACTCTGAAGCTCCAGCAAGCAGGAGACCCTCTGTCACCAGGGAAACTCAGAGTACCGTGTGGAAGCCAACATAAAAAAAACATGTCAGATCGTTCCAGTTAACATGCTAAGTCCAGGGATATTACATGTCAATGTGTTTGCATGATAACTGATGATCACCCGGACGCCTGATTACGGCTCCATGTATCTCGTTAATTGCTCCAATGATTGCGTGGAAACTGTATTTGCGAAGTGATCACTACAAGTGTTAAGTTAGGTGGTTAGTGCACATATACTCAACATTCACTTAGCCTTTATGTGTCCCTTGTTTGATTATTAACTTTTCATGACATTTCATCAACTAAATTAATTCCTCAACCGTGTATGGTAAAGTTAATTTTACTGACTAAAGGTGGCAATGAGAAGTAAGGAAGTATGAGTGAGTCCCCCCCCCCCTCTCACTGACACTGGCAGCCTTCTACACCAGATACGTGGCGGACACATCCACTATACATTATCGCCCCACAATTCAAATGTCTTTCATGAAGATTGATTTCAAGTTGTGCCACGCTCTTAATGAGAGAAATACACATGAAGTTAAGTACACATACACTGTGGCTGAGAGTACGCGACAAGTTTACAGGGAATGGCAGATTTAAGTTGCAAAGTTCATGAGGATATGGAGACACTGAGCGAGGAAGTGTGAGAAGCGAGGACGCGATGTATATGAACACTGGTAGTGTGAGAGCAGATACGAGCCAGCGAGGGAGGTCGCGCTCGGCGCTACTAATACTAGCCACGTAGGGAGCACGAGTGCTCGCCTTGTTGTGCTTGCGGGGAGTTGAGCTCTGGCTCTTTGGTCCCGTCTCTCAACTGTCAATCAACTGGTGTACAGATTACTGAGCCTACTGGGCTCTATCATACTGTATCTACATTTAAAACTGTGTATGGAGTCAGTCTCCACCACATCACTGCCTAATGCATTCCATCTCTTAACTACTGACTCTGGAAAAAGTTTTTATAACGTCTCTGTGGCTCATTTGAGTTCTAAGTTTCCACCTTTATCTCCTTGTTCGCGTACCACCCATGCTAAACAGTTTTTCTACCGAGTCAATTCCTCTGAGAATTTTATAGGTAGTGATCTTGTCTTCCTTAACTATTTTGTTTTCCTGTTGTGAGGTTTAGTTCCAGTAATTTGTCCTCGTAACCCCATACCCTTCAGCTCGAGGACTAGCCTGGAGGCATATATCTGAACCTTTTCTAGCTTCGTTTAGTGTTTGACTAGATGTGGACTCCACGCTGGACCCGCATATTCCAATATTAGTCTGACATATTAAGTATACAAGGTTTTGAATGATTCCTTACCCAAGTTTCTGAAGGTAGGTCTTGTGTTTGCCAGCCTTGCATACGCCGATGTTATCCGTTTGATGTAGGCTTCAGGGGACAGTTATGGTGTAATGTCAACCCCTAGATCTGTCTCTCTCTTCATAACTTCTGAAGGATTTCTTCTCCCAGCTGGTACCTGGTGTTTCGCCTTCTGCTCCCTACTCCTATCTTCATAACTTTGCACTTGTTCGAGTTAAACTCTAGTAGCCATTTGTTGGACCATTCCTTCATTCTTTCCAGGACATCCTGTAGCCTCTGCAGTCCTCTTCTGCCTTAATCCTTCTCATAATGTTAGCATCATCAGCAAACATTGAGAGGAACGAGTCTATTCCTTCTGGAAGATCATTCACGTATATCAGAAAGAAGATAGGGCCGAATACAGATCCCTGTGGGATTCTGTTGGTGACATCAGGCTGTGGTTATTTCGATCTGACAGGTAAATGAAAGCAGCGCCATACCTGCTGAAGGTCCCTGATAGTGAATCAACCCTCAACTAACCATTGACAGTCGTCAGTCATTGAAGAGACGTGTCGTCGCGCGTCCGCGAATTATCATCAGTGTCTTGGGACATTAAAGTGTTATAGAGACCAAAATATAATATATGGTCACATGCGGTGTAGAACAACGCAGTGATCAGCGAATGATAGTGAATTCTTATAGCGTTCAATAAGATAAACAAATAAAAAGAGCAAGTTCTAGTGGCAACACCTATACCACCAGCGGGCAGTGTGTCAGGATCAGATGTGAGTGTCTGGAGTAGTATAACAGAGAATAGTGGTTGTGAAGTGTTATTAAAGCACCTATCTTGAGGTTATCTTGAGATGATTTCGGGGCTTTAGTGTCCCCGCGGCCCGGTCCTCGACCAGGCCTCCACCCCCAGGAAGCAGCCCGTGACAGCTGACTAACTCCTAGGTACCTGTTTACTGCTAGGTAACAGGGGCATTCAGGGTGAAAGAAACTTTGCCCATTTGTTTCTGCCTTGTGCGGGAATCGAACCCGCGCCACAGAATTACGAGTCCTGCGCGCTATCCACCAGGCTACCAGGCCCCCTCGGAGTGGGTAAAAAAAATCCATATATCATATGTATTTAAAAATCTAACGAGGCTCATTCATGGTAGACAGTTTCAGTATCAAATATGTGTCGGGGGCCCTAGTGACTGTCTCTACTCCCTTTAAGCCCCCCTCTCCCCCACTTTCCTACCCCCCCCCCCCGTCTCACTCTACCAAAACACACCTACACACAAACCCCCACAGTGTAACACCCACACCTCCGCACCCCACACTCAAACCCAAGTAGACACGCACACACACTTACAAACACACATTCAAGTATATCCCTCCCTTGTCTCTCCCTCATTCACCTACCTTGAGGTGCTTCCGGGGCTCAGTGTCCCCCGCGGCCCGGTCGTCGACCAGGCCTCCTGGTTGCTGGACTGATCAACAAGGCTGTTAGACGCGGCTGCTCGCAGCCTGACGTATGAGTCACAGCCTGGTTGATCAGGTATCACAGCCTGGTTGATCAGGTATCACAGCCTGGTTGATCAGGTACAATTCACATTCACACAAGCCCACATATACGCACAAATACACACCTCCCTTCCTCAGCCCCTCCCCCCCATTCTTCGCCACCTTGCCCTTGCTCCCCACCACCTCCATCACCCTTCTCGTCTTAACCATCGCCCGCCTACAAACACACCAGCCCCTCTAATTTTCCCCCCTCTCCCATGGCCCCCCTCACCCCTCCTCCATCTCCTCCCTCCTCGTTCCCTCTCTCCTCTCACCACACCTCTTCCCACACTCACCCCCACACCCCCTGTGTAACTCCCCAACGCCCACACCCACACACAACCACACATAACCACACCCCGTCCCCCACACTCCCTACACACAACCACACCACCCACACAACCACAACTAGGTTAGTACACAACCACAACTATGTGAGTACACAACCTCACTCTTCCCCATGTTACCACCTCCACCGTTATCACACATACGGCATGAACCATTACTACATCCCTTCCTCTCCCCACACCTCTCGCTCGCTATCTAATATCTCCATCCCACATCCCCACCCGGCACACACTCACACATACACTTACCTACATATACATACTCACGTCCTTGCCCACCCCTCACAGGTGGGGATGAGGAGCAAGGTCACCCTATTAAGGAGATGATCGTTTGCATGTGGGCGGAACTGTGAACGCAGTGAGGCACAGAGTAATGTGGGGGACAGTAAGCAACCTACGGCATGAATCAACCTACGGGCAACCTATGGGATAAGCAACCTAGCAGTAAAATAGGTACCTGGGTGTTAGCTGTCACGGGCTGCTTCCTGGGGGTGGAGGCCTGGTCGAGGACCGGGCCGCGGGGACACTAAAAGCCCCGAAATCATCTCAAGATAACCTCAAGAAGATGAATTGAGGGCAGCAAAGGAGGAGATAAAAAGCCTGATAGAGTACCCTCTTTACTACCAGACTCAAACCATCACTCAGGAAGCTGGAAATATATCTGATGAAGGGTTTGACTTCCACAGTACAAGCCGAGTTTGCAGGTATGCTTAGAAAGATCCCAGAACCAATGTGTGTAGTAGAGTAAGTTGTCATGAAAGTAGACACTTCTCATGATGCAGCAATGTGTACTAGTCCCAGCAATGGGACGAGTACAATGGGGACTTTTCCTCTCTATCAGTACACACTAGCAATGTGTACTGATAGAGAGGAAAAAGAGCAGTAGTCATAGTAGGTATTAATAAGGAATAAGCAGGATCCAGTCAGGAGGAGTGGAGAGATAAGGACAAAGCTGCAGTGACAAGGATCATGAAGGGGGTACAAATGGAGATGGCTGAACAATGTACTGAAGAGATTTTCAGATTTGGCCAGTACAACAAGAAGGAAGACCGGTCGATAAAGGTAGTATTCACGAACGAGAACCCGAAAGAGGAACTTCTAGCAAGGAAGAGCAATCTATAAGTAATGAAATTCAAAATGGTATTCCTTCAGAGGGATATGAGAAGAGACGAGAGAATGAGAACAGCAGATGCAAGGAAGAAACGCAAAGAGAAGAGAAATGCAATGAGGGAACTATGGCCCTAAACCCTACAATCCCAGAAGAGAGTGCGGAACCCTCCACAAGCAGTTCAGCAGTCCCAGGAAAAAGAGCATCACTCCCACCTTCCACACAATGGAAGTCCTCCCTGTCCCAACCCCTTCCAGCACCCCAGCCCCACTAAATGCTCCACCAAGTCCCCTCCCCACCCCTCTTCAACCCTTCACCTCTCCACAAACCCTTGAACCATGCCCTACCCCAGCATCCTCAGAACCCATGTTAAATATCGCACAGCACAACAACTCCACCCATGCAGCCCGGTCCATGGAACAATTGTCTTCACCAGTGGAACAGCCAGCAAGAGTAAGTGAGGATGGAAAGATGAAGGTGAGCTTCAAAGGGATGTATACAAACATAGATGGGAGTACTAATAAAACAAATGAACTTGGGAAAAGGAAACAAGAAGAAAACCCAGATGTAATAACATTCAAAAACAAAACTCTCAGGCATCATAAAAGCAGTGTTTCCGCAGGACTACTATATAGTGAGGAAATAGTGGGTGGAGGAGGAGGAGGAGGAGGACGAGGAGGAGGAGGAGGACGAGGAGGAGTGGCTCGGCTGATAAGGAATTGAGTTTCGATGAGATGAACATCCCAGGCTGTGAAGATTACACACACCTCTACCACCTGCACACACACACACACACACACACACACACACACACACACACACACACACACACACACACACACACACACACACGCACACACACACACACACAGAGTGTGAGTCTGTGTGTGTGATAGAGCCCAATAGGCTCAGGAACCTTGTACACCTGTTGATTGACGGTTGAGAGGCGGGACCAAAGAGCCAGAGCTTAACCCTCGCAAGCACAATTAGGTGAGTACAATTAGGTGAGAGCACACACACAGCAATAAGCATTCTTCAACACACATTTTAACATCCTCACAAACATTGACAAATGACACAAAAATAAACAAAAACCAAACAATTTTTAACAGACACAAACCATTTAGTTTAATAAAAATAAATCCTGGACTATAAATACCAGCTATTTCATTCCTACCTTTCTCCAATTACACAAAAATCTCGCTTAAATGAAGATTAAGCCAGATTTTCATTTCTCACGGTGGTAAAAATGCCACATATAAATTGAATTTGAAATTAATTCATTTAAAATGTATACTAAAAATTTCAAAGGCATTGAAATGAAAACACGAAAACAGGTAAAATGCATTAACGAAAACAGTGAACTCAGAAGAAAATTCTTAAGACAAAAGTAAGTTATATATTTACCTGGACCTGAGTTCATAACAGAATATTTATTCACAATTTGGTTCATTTACATATATATTTTACTCAAACCTTCACGTTACAGGAAAAACAGGAGGAAAAACAGGAGTCATTTTCTTTGGCTGCCAGAAAGCCTTTGACACATTACTCCATAAAAGGCTGTTAAAAAAGTTGGAACATCAGGCAGGAGTGAAAGGGAAGGTGCTCCTGTGGACAAGGAAGTATTTAAGCAACAGGAAACAACGAGTAACTTTGAGAAGACGTCAGACATCAGAGTGGCGAGATGTCACCAGCGGAGTCCCACAGGGCTCAGTACTTGGACCCATCCTGTTTCTAATATATGTAAACGGTCTTCCAGAGAGCATAGACTCATTTTTCTCAATGTTTGCTGATGATGCAAAAATAATAAGAAGAATCAAGACAGATGAAGATAGACACAGACGATCTGGATGATCTGGACAAACTGGACGAATGGTCTAGAAAACGGCTGCTAAAGTTCAACTCCGAAAAGTGTAAAGTAATGAAATAAGGCTAAGGGAACAGAAGGCTGAACACAAGGTACCATCTGGGAGGTGAAATCCCTCAAGAGTCCAATAGAGAGAAAGATCTGAAGGTTGATATCACACCGAACCTGTCATCAGAGGCCCACATCAAAACGATATCATCTGCGGCATATGATAGGTTGGCCAACATTAGAACTGCCTTTAGAAACTTGTGTAAGGAATCATTTAGGACCCTGTATACCACTTATGTCAGATTATAAGTGGATTACCACTTATAATCTTATAATCCGGGAATATGCAGCTCCAGCCTGTAGTCCATATCTAGTTAAACACAAGACAAAGTTAGAAAAGATTAAGCGGTATGCCACCAGGCCCGTCCCGGAACTGAGAGGAATGAGCTACGAGGAAAGGCTAAAGGAGTTGAACCTCACGTCCCTGGAAAACAGAAGAGTAAGGGGAGACATGATAACCACCTACAAAATTCTCAGAGGAATTGATAGGGTGGACAAAAGCAAACTCTTCAGCACGGGTGGGACACGAACAAGGGGACACAGGTGGAAACTTAGTACCCAAATGAGCCACAGAGACGTTAGAAAGAATTTTTCAGTGTCAGAGTAGTTAATAAATGGAATGCACTGGGAAATTATCTGGTGCAGGCTGACTTCATACACAGTTTCATATATAGGTATGATTTAGCCCAGTAGGCTCTGGAATCTGTAAACCAGTTGATTGACGGTTGAGAGGCGGGACCCAAGAGGCAAAGCTCAACCACCGCAGGCACAACTAGGTTAGTACACACATACACACACACACACACACCTTACGACATTGGAAGACAGAAGGGTAAGGGGAGACATGATCACTACCTACAAAATCCGCAGAGGAATGGACCTGGTAGACATGGATAAACTATTCAACACTGGTGGTACGCGAACACGGAGACACAGGTGGAAACGTAGTACCCTCATGAGCCGCAAGGAAGTTAAAAAGAACTTTTTCAGTGTCAGAGTTTACTAATAATGTAATGTAACTAATGTAATGCATTAGGCAGTGATTTGGTTACACCCCACCCTTCTCACCTCACAACCTGCCCACACACCTCACAATCTGCCCACACACCGAACAACCTGCCCACACACCTCACAATCTGCCCACACACCGCAAAACCTGCCCACACACCTCACAACCTGCCCACACACCTCACAATCTGCCCACACACCGCACAACCTGCCCACACACTTCACAACCTGCCCACACACCTCACAATCTGCCCACACACCTCACAACCTGCCCACACACCTCACAATCTGCCCACACACCGCACAACCTGCCCACACACCTCACAATCTGCCCACACACCGCACAACCTGCCCACACACCTCACAACCTGCCAACACACCTCACAATCTGCCCACACACCTCACAATCTGCCCACACACCTCACAATCTGCCCACACACCTCACAATCTGCCCACACACCTCACAATCTGCCCACACACCTCACAACCTGCCCACACACCTAACAACATGCCCACACACCTCACAACCTGCCCACACACACCTCACAACCTGCCCACACACCTCACAACCTGCCCACACACCTCACAACCTGCCCACACACCTCACAATCTGCCCACACACCTCACAACCTGCCACACACCTCACAATCTGCCCACAGACCTCACAACCTGCCCACACACCTCACAACCTGCCCACACACCTCACAACCTGCCCACACACCGCACAACCTGCCCACACACCGCACAACCTGCCCACACACCTCACAACCTGCCCACACACCTCACAACCTGCCACACACCTCACAACCTGCCCACATCTCACAACCTGCCCACACACCTCACAACCTGCCCACACACCTCACAACCTGCCTACGCCTCACAACCTGCCCACACACCTCACAACCTGCCCACACACCTCACAACCTGCCCACACACCTCACAACCTGCCCACACACCTCACAATCTGCCCACACACCGCACAAACTGCCCATACACCTCACAACCTGCCCACACACCTCACAACCTGCCCACACCTCACAACCTGCCCACACACCTCACAACCTGCCCACACACCTCACAACCTGCCCACACACCTCACAACCTGTCCACACACCTCACAACCTGCCCACACACCTCACAACCTGCCCACACACCTCACAACCTGCCCACACACCTCACAACCTGCCCACACACCTCACAATCTGCCCACACACCGCACAACCTGCCCACACACCTCACAACCTGCCCACACACCTCACAATCTGCCCACACACCTCACAACCTGCCCACACACCTCACAATCTGCCCACACACCGCACAACCTGCCTACACACCTCACAATCTGTCCACACACCGCACAACCTGCCCACACACCTCACAACCTGCCCACACACCTCACAACCTGCCCACACACCTCACAACCTGTCCACACACCTCACAACCTGCCCACACACCGCACAACCTGCTCACACACCTCACAACCTGTCCACACACCGCACAACCTGCCCACACACCTCACAACCTGCCCACACACCTCACAACCTGCCCACACACCTCACAACCTGTCCACACACCTCACAACCTGCCCACACACCTCACAACCTGCCCACACACCGCACAACCTGCTCACACACCTCACAACCTGTCCACACCTCACAACCTGCCCACACCTCACAACCTGCCCACACCTCACAACCTGCCCACACACCGCACAACCTGCTCACACACCTCACAACCTGCCACACACCTCACAACCTGCCCTCACCTCACAACCTTCCCACACACCTCACAACCTGCCCACACACCTCACAATCTGCCCACACACCGCACAACCTGCCCATACACCTCACAACCTGCCCACACACCTTACAACCTGCCCACACCTCACAACCTGCCCACACACCTCACAACCTGCCCACACACCTCACAATCTGCCCACACACCTCACAACCTGCCACACACCTCACAATCTGCCCACACACCTCACAACCTGCCCACACACCTCACAACCTGCCCACACACTTCACAACCTGCCCACCCACCGCACAACCTGCCCACACACCTCACAACCTGCCCACACACCTCACAACCTGCCACACACCTCACAACCTGCCCACACCTCACAACCTGCCCACACACCTCACAACCTGCCCACACACCTCACAACCTGCCTACGCCTCACAACCTGCCCACACACCTCTCAACCTGCCCACACACCTCACAACCTGCCCACACACCTCACAACCTGTCCACACACCTCACAACCTGCCCACACCTCACAACCTGTCCACACACCTCACAACCTGCCCACACACCTCACAACCTGCCCACACACCTCACAATCTGTCCACACACCTCACAACCTGCCCACACACCTCACAATCTGCCCACACACCGCACAACCTGCCCACACACCTCACAACCTGCCCACACACCTTACAACCTGCCCACACCTCACAACCTGCCCACACACCTCACAACCTGCCCACACACCTCACAACCTGCCCACACACCTCACAACCTGTCCACACACCTCACAACCTGCCCACACACCTCACAACCTGCCCACACACCTCACAACCTGCCCACACACCTCACAACCTGCCCACACACCTCACAATCTGCCCACACACACCGCACAACCTGCCCACACACCTCACAACCTGCCCACACACCTCACAATCTGCCCACACACCTCACAACCTGCCCACACACCTCACAATCTGCCCACATACCGCACAACCTGCCCACACACCTCACAATCTGCCCACACACCGCACAACCTGCCCACACACCTCACAACCTGCCCACACACCTCACAACCTGCCCACACACCTCACAACCTGTCCACACACCTCACAACCTGCCCACACACCTCACAACCTGCCCACACACCGCACAACCTGCTCACACACCTCACAACCTGTCCACACCTCACAACCTGCCCACACCTCACAACCTGCCCACACCTCACAACCAGCCCACACACTGCACAACCTGCTCACACACCTCACAACCTGCCACACACCTCACAACCTGCCCTCACCTCACAACCTTCCCACACACCTCACAACCTGCCCACACACCTCGCAATCTGCCCACACACCGCACAACCTGCCCATACACCTCACAACCTGCCCACACACCTTACAACCTGCCCACACCTCACAACCTGCCCACACACCTCACAACCTGCCCACACACCTCACAACCTGCCCACACACCTCACAACCTGTCCACATACCTCACAACCTGCCCACACACCTCACAACCTGCCCACACACCTCACAACCTGCCCACACACCTCACAACCTGCCACACACCTCACAACCTGTCCACACACCTCACAACCTGCCCACACACCTCACAACCTGCCCACACACCTCACAACCTGCCCACACACCTCACAACCTGCCACACACTGCACAACCTGCCCACACACCCCACAACCTGCCCACACACCTCACAACCTGCCCACACACCTCACAACCTGCCCACACACCTCACAACCTGCCCACACACCTCACAACCTGCCCACACACCTCACAACCTGTCCACACACCTCACAACCTGCCCACACACCTCACAACCTGCCCACACACCGCACAACCTGCTCACACACCTCACAACCTGTCCACACCTCACAACCTGCCCACACCTCACAACCTGCCCACACCTCACAACTTGCCCACATACCGCATAACCTGCTCACTGCTCACACACCTCACAACCTGCCACACACCTCACAACCTGCCACACACCTCACAACCTGCCCTCACCTCACAACCTTCCCACACACCTCACAACCTGCCCACACACCTCACAACCTGCCACACACCTCACAACCTGCCCACACACCTCACAACCTGTCCACACACCTCACAACCTGCCACACACCTCACAACCTGCCCACACACCTCACAACCTGCCCACACACACCTCACAACCTGCTCACACACCTCACAACCCACCAAACACACATCGAAACTACGACGTTGGTACAACGTTCGAACAAATTTTAACCCTTCCTAACCAGTTATAACAACCAATATAGCAAGTTGTAACAACGTTCTAATACGTCATAAACACGTTAAGCCAAGTTGTAATAACTTTATTACAAGTTGTAACAAGCGGAAAATAGAGACAGTTTCGGTTTGTGTTTCCAGGGAACCTGCCCACACACCTCACAACCTGCCCACACACACCTCACAACCTGCCCACACACCTCACAACCTGCCCACACCTCACAACGTGTCCACACCTCACAACCTGCCATACACCTTACAACGTGCCCACACCGCACAACCTACCCGCACCTCACAACCTGCCCACACCTCACAACCTGTCCACACCTCACAACCTGTTCACACACCTCACAACCTGTCCACACACCTCACAACCTGCCCACACACCTCACAACCTGCCCACACACCTCACAACCTTCCCACACACCTCACAACCTGCCCACACACCTCACAACCTGCCCACACACCGCACAACCTGCCCACACACCTCACAACCTTCCCACACCTCACAACCTGCCCACACACCTCACAACCTGCCCACACACCGCACAACCTGCCCACACACCTCACAACCTTCCCACACACCTCACAACCTGCCCACACACCTCACAACCTGTCCACACACCTCACAACCTGCCACACACCTCACAACCTGCCCACACACCTCACAACCTGCCACACACCTCACAACCTGCTCACAGTTACGGCCCTCTCGGGTCACAACCGGGTTTTTACACTGATGTTGCTAGAGGAAGGGTATCCGGCCCCAAGCCAGTAGTGGCTTTCAAGGGATGAGATCCGTAACGCAAGTAAATTAAAGGGGAAGGGAAATAAAGTAAAAAACTTAATAATATAATTAATACCATCACCATAAATACTATATAAACGATTACACGGGGGGGGGGGGGTATAAACACTAGAATGCACAACGTAGTCTTCTTCTGAAGACCCTGGACGTTCACGGTGCTCACGATGCTAAGCTCTGGGTGCTCTTGTGGCCTTATGATGAATCCTTCGATCCTGACGAGTCTACCCTGGCCACAGGCCAGCCAAATCAGAATTCCACTGGGGGCACCGTCGTGGAGGCCATCAACCACAAGTCCAGCCAATAGCTGGCAGGTTCCAAACAGCGACGCTGGTTAGGCCACTCCACGATCGATACTAAGGTCGCGAACCCTAGTCAGGAGCCTCGTGTGATCCCACAGACCACTCTCCTTGCCACAACACCTCAGTGGATGAGCGTCTCCACCAGTCGGTCCCGGGTACGACAATCCCTCAACTGCCACGTCACAGGCAGGGTAACACCACAGTGTTCATCCGGGGGGCGACTCACAGCTGCTGCAGCAAACACTGGCGACAAGTCGGCTGCCTTGGGTAGACTGACTCAACTATCGTTACAGCAGTCCCAGGTCGACTCTGTAATCAGACACGTCATCAGTAACGATTACACACTAGGGCACGTCACTTACCGGCTCAGACCCAAACGCCCACCTATCCACTCCATAGATGGCGTTGCTGTCTGAGCGCCACCTCACCAGAGGTCAGCAGCGGCTGTGTTATGAGCTGATCAGGACGGGAAACTAGCCCTTGTGGTCAGTATATCTCGTCCCCACTAGGTGGCGGCGTCCATTTGGAGGGGGTTTCGGGAGCTGACCCACAGATGACGTGGTCGTCACTGCTCCGTGCTCGGACGTTGGGCTCGGGTCCGTAACACTCACACACCGCACAACCTGCCCACACCGCACAACCTACCCACACCTCACAACCTGCCACACACCTCACAACCTGCCCACACCTCACAACCTGTCCACACACCTCACAACCTGCCCACACACCTCACAACCTGCCCACAAACCTCACAACCTGCCCACACACCTCACAACCTGCCCACACCTCACAACCTGCGACACTCCTCACAACCTGCCCACACACACACCTCACAACCTGCCACACACCTCACAACCTGCCCACACACCTCACAACCTGCCCACACACCTCACAACCTGCCCACACCTCACAACCTGTCCACACACCTCACAACCTGCCCACACCTCACAACCTGCTCACACACCTCACAACCTGTCCACACACCTCACAACCTGCCCACACCTCACAACCTGCCCACACACCTCACAACCTGTCCACACACCTCACAACTTGCCCACACACCTCACAACCTGTCCACACACCTCACAACCTGCCCACACACCTCACAACCTGCCCACACACACCTCACAACCTGCTCACACACCTCACAACCCACCAAACACACATCGAAATTACGACGTTGGTACAACGTTCGAACAAATTTTAACCCTTCCTAACCAGTTATAACAACCAATATAGCAAGTTGTAACAACGTTCTAATACGTCATAAACACGTTAAGCCAAGTTGTAATAACTTTATTACAAGTTGTAACAAGCGGAAAATAGAGACAGTTTCGGTTTACGTGTTTCCAGGGAACCTGCCCACACACCTCACAACCTGCCCACACACACCTCACAACCTGCCCACACACCTCACAACCTGCCCACACCTCACAACGTGTCCACACCTCACAACCTGCCATACACCTTACAACGTGCCCACACCGCACAACCTACCCGCACCTCACAACCTGCCCACACCTCACAACCTGTCCACACCTCACAACCTGTTCACACACCTCACAACCTGTCCACACACCTCACAACCTGCCCACACACCTCACAACCTGCCCACACACCTCACAACCTTCCCACACACCTCACAACCTGCCCACACACCTCACAACCTGCCCACACACCGCACAACCTGCCCACACACCTCACAACCTTCCCACACCTCACAACCTGCCCACACACCTCACAACCTGCCCACACACCTCACAACCTGCCCACACACCGCACAACCTGCCCACACACCTCACAACCTTCCCACACACCTCACAACCTGCCCACACACCTCACAACCTGTCCACACACCTCACAACCTGCCACACACCTCACAACCTGCCCACACACCTCACAACCTGCCACACACCTCACAACCTGCTCACAGTTACGGCCCTCTCGGGTCGCAACCGGGTTCTTACACTGATGTTGCTAGAGGAAGGGTATCCGGCCCCAAGCCAGTAGTGGCTTTCAAGGGATGAGATCCGTAACGCAAGTAAATTAAAGGGGAAGGGAAATAAAGTCAAAAACTTAATAATATAATTAATACCATCACCATAAATACTATATAAACGATTACACGGGGGGGGGGGGGGGTGTATAAACACTAGAATGCACAACGTAGTCTTCTTCTGAAGACCCTGGACGTTCACGGTGCTCACGATGCTAAGCTCTGGGTGCTCTTGTGGCCTTATGATGAATCCTTCGTTCCTGACGAGTCTACCCTGGCAACAGGCCAGCCAAATCAGAATTCCACTGGGGGCACCGTCGTGGAGGCCATCAACCACAAGTCCAGCCAATAGCTGGCAGGTTCCAAACAGCGACGCTGGTTAGGCCACTCCACGATCGATACTAAGGTCGCGAACCCTAGTCAGGAGCCTCGTGTGATCCCACAGACCACTCTCCTTGCCACAACACCTCAGTGGATGAGCGTCTCCACCAGTCGGTCCCGGGTACGACAATCCCTCAACTGCCACGTCACAGGCAGGGTAACACCACAGTGTTCATCCGGGGGGCGACTCACAGCTGCTGCAGCAAACACTGGCGACAAGTCGGCTGCCTTGGGTAGACTGACTCAACTATCGTTACAGCAGTCCCAGGTCGACTCTGTAATCAGACACGTCATCAGTAACGATTACACACTAGGGCACGTCACTTACCGGCTCAGACCCAAACGCCCACCTATCCACTCCATAGATGGCGTTGCTGTCTGAGCGCCACCTCACCAGAGGTCAGCAGCGGCTGTGTTATGAGCTGATCAGGACGGGAAACTAGCCCTTGTGGTCAGTATATCTCGTCCCCACTAGGTGGCGGCGTCCATTTGGAGGGGGTTTCGGGAGCTGACCCACAGATGACGTGGTCGTCACTGCTCCGTGCTCGGACGTTGGGCTCGGGTCCGTAACACTCACACACCGCACAACCTGCCCACACCGCACAACCTACCCACACCTCACAACCTGCCACACACCTCACAACCTGCCCACACCTCACAACCTGTCCACACACCTCACAACCTGCCCACACACCTCACAACCTGCCCACAAACCTCACAACCTGCCCACACACCTCACAACCTGCCCACACCTCACAACCTGCGACACTCCTCACAACCTGCCCACACACACACCTCACAACCTGCCACACACCTCACAACCTGCCCACACACCTCACAACCTGCCCACACACCTCACAACCTGCCCACACCTCACAACCTGTCCACACACCTCACAACCTGCCCACACCTCACAACCTGCTCACACACCTCACAACCTGTCCACACACCTCACAACCTGCCCACACCTCACAACCTGCCCACACACCTCACAACCTGTCCACACACCTCACAACTTGCCCACACACCTCACAACCTGTCCACACACCTCACAACCTGCCCACACACCTCACAACCTGCCCACACACACCTCACAACCTGCTCACACACCTCACAACCCACCAAACACACATCGAAACTACGACGTTGGTACAACGTTCGAACAAATTTTAACCCTTCCTAACCAGTTATACCAACCAATATAGCAAGTTGTAACAACGTTCTAATACGTCATAAAAACGTTAAGCCAAGTTGTAATAACTTTATTACAAGTTGTAACAAGCGGAAAATAGAGACAGTTTCGGTTTGTGTTTCCAGGGAACCTGCCCACACACCTCACAACCTGCCCACACACACCTCACAACCTGCCCACACACCTCACAACCTGCCCACACCTCACAACGTGTCCACACCTCACAACCTGCCATACACCTTACAACGTGCCCACACCGCACAACCTACCCGCACCTCACAACCTGCCCACACCTCACAACCTGTCCACACCTCACAACCTGTTCACACACCTCACAACCTGTCCACACACCTCACAACCTGCCCACACACCTCACAACCTGCCCACACACCTCACAACCTTCCCACACACCTCACAACCTGCCCACACACCTCACAACCTGCCACACACTGCACAACCTGCCCACACACCCCACAACCTGCCCACACACCTCACAACCTGCCCACACACCTCACAACCTGCCCACACACCTCACAACCTGCCCACACACCTCACAACCTGCCCACACACCTCACAACCTGTCCACACACCTCACAACCTGCCCACACACCTCACAACCTGCCCACACACCGCACAACCTGCCCACACACCTCACAACCTTCCCACACCTCACAACCTGCCCACACACCTCACAACCTGCCCACACACCTCACAACCTGCCCACACACCGCACAACCTGCCCACACACCTCACAACCTTCCCACACACCTCACAACCTGCCCACACACCTCACAACCTGTCCACACACCTCACAACCTGCCACACACCTCACAACCTGCCCACACACCTCACAACCTGCCACACACCTCACAACCTGCTCACAGTTACGGCCCTCTCGGGTCGCAACCGGGTTCTTACACTGATGTTGCTAGAGGAAGGGTATCCGGCCCCAAGCCAGTAGTGGCTTTCAAGGGATGAGATCCGTAACGCAAGTAAATTAAAGGGGAAGGGAAATAAAGTCAAAAACTTAATAATATAATTAATACCATCACCATAAATACTATATAAACGATTACACGGGGGGGGGGGGGGTGTATAAACACTAGAATGCACAACGTAGTCTTCTTCTGAAGACCCTGGACGTTCACGGTGCTCACGATGCTAAGCTCTGGGTGCTCTTGTGGCCTTATGATGAATCCTTCGTTCCTGACGAGTCTACCCTGGCAACAGGCCAGCCAAATCAGAATTCCACTGGGGGCACCGTCGTGGAGGCCATCAACCACAAGTCCAGCCAATAGCTGGCAGGTTCCAAACAGCGACGCTGGTTAGGCCACTCCACGATCGATACTAAGGTCGCGAACCCTAGTCAGGAGCCTCGTGTGATCCCACAGACCACTCTCCTTGCCACAACACCTCAGTGGATGAGCGTCTCCACCAGTCGGTCCCGGGTACGACAATCCCTCAACTGCCACGTCACAGGCAGGGTAACACCACAGTGTTCATCCGGGGGGCGACTCACAGCTGCTGCAGCAAACACTGGCGACAAGTCGGCTGCCTTGGGTAGACTGACTCAACTATCGTTACAGCAGTCCCAGGTCGACTCTGTAATCAGACACGTCATCAGTAACGATTACACACTAGGGCACGTCACTTACCGGCTCAGACCCAAACGCCCACCTATCCACTCCATAGATGGCGTTGCTGTCTGAGCGCCACCTCACCAGAGGTCAGCAGCGGCTGTGTTATGAGCTGATCAGGACGGGAAACTAGCCCTTGTGGTCAGTATATCTCGTCCCCACTAGGTGGCGGCGTCCATTTGGAGGGGGTTTCGGGAGCTGACCCACAGATGACGTGGTCGTCACTGCTCCGTGCTCGGACGTTGGGCTCGGGTCCGTAACACTCACACACCGCACAACCTGCCCACACCGCACAACCTACCCACACCTCACAACCTGCCACACACCTCACAACCTGCCCACACCTCACAACCTGTCCACACACCTCACAACCTGCCCACACACCTCACAACCTGCCCACAAACCTCACAACCTGCCCACACACCTCACAACCTGCCCACACCTCACAACCTGCGACACTCCTCACAACCTGCCCACACACACACCTCACAACCTGCCACACACCTCACAACCTGCCCACACACCTCACAACCTGCCCACACACCTCACAACCTGCCCACACCTCACAACCTGTCCACACACCTCACAACCTGCCCACACCTCACAACCTGCTCACACACCTCACAACCTGTCCACACACCTCACAACCTGCCCACACCTCACAACCTGCCCACACACCTCACAACCTGTCCACACACCTCACAACTTGCCCACACACCTCACAACCTGTCCACACACCTCACAACCTGCCCACACACCTCACAACCTGCCCACACACACCTCACAACCTGCTCACACACCTCACAACCCACCAAACACACATCGAAACTACGACGTTGGTACAACGTTCGAACAAATTTTAACCCTTCCTAACCAGTTATACCAACCAATATAGCAAGTTGTAACAACGTTCTAATACGTCATAAAAACGTTAAGCCAAGTTGTAATAACTTTATTACAAGTTGTAACAAGCGGAAAATAGAGACAGTTTCGGTTTGTGTTTCCAGGGAACCTGCCCACACACCTCACAACCTGCCCACACACACCTCACAACCTGCCCACACACCTCACAACCTGCCCACACCTCACAACGTGTCCACACCTCACAACCTGCCATACACCTTACAACGTGCCCACACCGCACAACCTACCCGCACCTCACAACCTGCCCACACCTCACAACCTGTCCACACCTCACAACCTGTTCACACACCTCACAACCTGTCCACACACCTCACAACCTGCCCACACACCTCACAACCTGCCCACACACCTCACAACCTTCCCACACACCTCACAACCTGCCCACACACCTCACAACCTGCCACACACTGCACAACCTGCCCACACACCCCACAACCTGCCCACACACCTCACAACCTGCCCACACACCTCACAACCTGCCCACACACCTCACAACCTGCCCACACACCTCACAACCTGCCCACACACCTCACAACCTGTCCACACACCTCACAACCTGCCCACACACCTCACAACCTGCCCACACACCGCACAACCTGCTCACACACCTCACAACCTGTCCACACCTCACAACCTGCCCACACCTCACAACCTGCCCACACCTCACAACTTGCCCACATACCGCATAACCTGCTCACTGCTCACACACCTCACAACCTGCCACACACCTCACAACCTGCCACACACCTCACAACCTGCCCTCACCTCACAACCTTCCCACACACCTCACAACCTGCCCACACACCTCACAACCTGCCACACACCTCACAACCTGCCCACACACCTCACAACCTGTCCACACACCTCACAACCTGCCACACACCTCACAACCTGCCCACACACCTCACAACCTGCCCACACACACCTCACAACCTGCTCACACACCTCACAACCCACCAAACACACATCGAAACTACGACGTTGGTACAACGTTCGAACAAATTTTAACCCTTCCTAACCAGTTATAACAACCAATATAGCAAGTTGTAACAACGTTCTAATACGTCATAAACACGTTAAGCCAAGTTGTAATAACTTTATTACAAGTTGTAACAAGCGGAAAATAGAGACAGTTTCGGTTTGTGTTTCCAGGGAACCTGCCCACACACCTCACAACCTGCCCACACACACCTCACAACCTGCCCACACACCTCACAACCTGCCCACACCTCACAACGTGTCCACACCTCACAACCTGCCATACACCTTACAACGTGCCCACACCGCACAACCTACCCGCACCTCACAACCTGCCCACACCTCACAACCTGTCCACACCTCACAACCTGTTCACACACCTCACAACCTGTCCACACACCTCACAACCTGCCCACACACCTCACAACCTGCCCACACACCTCACAACCTTCCCACACACCTCACAACCTGCCCACACACCTCACAACCTGCCCACACACCGCACAACCTGCCCACACACCTCACAACCTTCCCACACCTCACAACCTGCCCACACACCTCACAACCTGCCCACACACCGCACAACCTGCCCACACACCTCACAACCTTCCCACACACCTCACAACCTGCCCACACACCTCACAACCTGTCCACACACCTCACAACCTGCCACACACCTCACAACCTGCCCACACACCTCACAACCTGCCACACACCTCACAACCTGCTCACAGTTACGGCCCTCTCGGGTCACAACCGGGTTTTTACACTGATGTTGCTAGAGGAAGGGTATCCGGCCCCAAGCCAGTAGTGGCTTTCAAGGGATGAGATCCGTAACGCAAGTAAATTAAAGGGGAAGGGAAATAAAGTAAAAAACTTAATAATATAATTAATACCATCACCATAAATACTATATAAACGATTACACGGGGGGGGGGGGGTATAAACACTAGAATGCACAACGTAGTCTTCTTCTGAAGACCCTGGACGTTCACGGTGCTCACGATGCTAAGCTCTGGGTGCTCTTGTGGCCTTATGATGAATCCTTCGATCCTGACGAGTCTACCCTGGCCACAGGCCAGCCAAATCAGAATTCCACTGGGGGCACCGTCGTGGAGGCCATCAACCACAAGTCCAGCCAATAGCTGGCAGGTTCCAAACAGCGACGCTGGTTAGGCCACTCCACGATCGATACTAAGGTCGCGAACCCTAGTCAGGAGCCTCGTGTGATCCCACAGACCACTCTCCTTGCCACAACACCTCAGTGGATGAGCGTCTCCACCAGTCGGTCCCGGGTACGACAATCCCTCAACTGCCACGTCACAGGCAGGGTAACACCACAGTGTTCATCCGGGGGGCGACTCACAGCTGCTGCAGCAAACACTGGCGACAAGTCGGCTGCCTTGGGTAGACTGACTCAACTATCGTTACAGCAGTCCCAGGTCGACTCTGTAATCAGACACGTCATCAGTAACGATTACACACTAGGGCACGTCACTTACCGGCTCAGACCCAAACGCCCACCTATCCACTCCATAGATGGCGTTGCTGTCTGAGCGCCACCTCACCAGAGGTCAGCAGCGGCTGTGTTATGAGCTGATCAGGACGGGAAACTAGCCCTTGTGGTCAGTATATCTCGTCCCCACTAGGTGGCGGCGTCCATTTGGAGGGGGTTTCGGGAGCTGACCCACAGATGACGTGGTCGTCACTGCTCCGTGCTCGGACGTTGGGCTCGGGTCCGTAACACTCACACACCGCACAACCTGCCCACACCGCACAACCTACCCACACCTCACAACCTGCCACACACCTCACAACCTGCCCACACCTCACAACCTGTCCACACACCTCACAACCTGCCCACACACCTCACAACCTGCCCACAAACCTCACAACCTGCCCACACACCTCACAACCTGCCCACACCTCACAACCTGCGACACTCCTCACAACCTGCCCACACACACACCTCACAACCTGCCACACACCTCACAACCTGCCCACACACCTCACAACCTGCCCACACACCTCACAACCTGCCCACACCTCACAACCTGTCCACACACCTCACAACCTGCCCACACCTCACAACCTGCTCACACACCTCACAACCTGTCCACACACCTCACAACCTGCCCACACCTCACAACCTGCCCACACACCTCACAACCTGTCCACACACCTCACAACTTGCCCACACACCTCACAACCTGTCCACACACCTCACAACCTGCCCACACACCTCACAACCTGCCCACACACACCTCACAACCTGCTCACACACCTCACAACCCACCAAACACACATCGAAATTACGACGTTGGTACAACGTTCGAACAAATTTTAACCCTTCCTAACCAGTTATAACAACCAATATAGCAAGTTGTAACAACGTTCTAATACGTCATAAACACGTTAAGCCAAGTTGTAATAACTTTATTACAAGTTGTAACAAGCGGAAAATAGAGACAGTTTCGGTTTACGTGTTTCCAGGGAACCTGCCCACACACCTCACAACCTGCCCACACACACCTCACAACCTGCCCACACACCTCACAACCTGCCCACACCTCACAACGTGTCCACACCTCACAACCTGCCATACACCTTACAACGTGCCCACACCGCACAACCTACCCGCACCTCACAACCTGCCCACACCTCACAACCTGTCCACACCTCACAACCTGTTCACACACCTCACAACCTGTCCACACACCTCACAACCTGCCCACACACCTCACAACCTGCCCACACACCTCACAACCTTCCCACACACCTCACAACCTGCCCACACACCTCACAACCTGCCCACACACCGCACAACCTGCCCACACACCTCACAACCTTCCCACACCTCACAACCTGCCCACACACCTCACAACCTGCCCACACACCTCACAACCTGCCCACACACCGCACAACCTGCCCACACACCTCACAACCTTCCCACACACCTCACAACCTGCCCACACACCTCACAACCTGTCCACACACCTCACAACCTGCCACACACCTCACAACCTGCCCACACACCTCACAACCTGCCACACACCTCACAACCTGCTCACAGTTACGGCCCTCTCGGGTCGCAACCGGGTTCTTACACTGATGTTGCTAGAGGAAGGGTATCCGGCCCCAAGCCAGTAGTGGCTTTCAAGGGATGAGATCCGTAACGCAAGTAAATTAAAGGGGAAGGAAAATAAAGTCAAAAACTTAATAATATAATTAATACCATCACCATAAATACTATATAAACGATTACACGGGGGGGGGGGGGTGTATAAACACTAGAATGCACAACGTAGTCTTCTTCTGAAGACCCTGGACGTTCACGGTGCTCACGATGCTAAGCTCTGGGTGCTCTTGTGGCCTTATGATGAATCCTTCGTTCCTGACGAGTCTACCCTGGCAACAGGCCAGCCAAATCAGAATTCCACTGGGGGCACCGTCGTGGAGGCCATCAACCACAAGTCCAGCCAATAGCTGGCAGGTTCCAAACAGCGACGCTGGTTAGGCCACTCCACGATCGATACTAAGGTCGCGAACCCTAGTCAGGAGCCTCGTGTGATCCCACAGACCACTCTCCTTGCCACAACACCTCAGTGGATGAGCGTCTCCACCAGTCGGTCCCGGGTACGACAATCCCTCAACTGCCACGTCACAGGCAGGGTAACACCACAGTGTTCATCCGGGGGGCGACTCACAGCTGCTGCAGCAAACACTGGCGACAAGTCGGCTGCCTTGGGTAGACTGACTCAACTATCGTTACAGCAGTCCCAGGTCGACTCTGTAATCAGACACGTCATCAGTAACGATTACACACTAGGGCACGTCACTTACCGGCTCAGACCCAAACGCCCACCTATCCACTCCATAGATGGCGTTGCTGTCTGAGCGCCACCTCACCAGAGGTCAGCAGCGGCTGTGTTATGAGCTGATCAGGACGGGAAACTAGCCCTTGTGGTCAGTATATCTCGTCCCCACTAGGTGGCGGCGTCCATTTGGAGGGGGTTTCGGGAGCTGACCCACAGATGACGTGGTCGTCACTGCTCCGTGCTCGGACGTTGGGCTCGGGTCCGTAACACTCACACACCGCACAACCTGCCCACACCGCACAACCTACCCACACCTCACAACCTGCCACACACCTCACAACCTGCCCACACCTCACAACCTGTCCACACACCTCACAACCTGCCCACACACCTCACAACCTGCCCACAAACCTCACAACCTGCCCACACACCTCACAACCTGCCCACACCTCACAACCTGCGACACTCCTCACAACCTGCCCACACACACACCTCACAACCTGCCACACACCTCACAACCTGCCCACACACCTCACAACCTGCCCACACACCTCACAACCTGCCCACACCTCACAACCTGTCCACACACCTCACAACCTGCCCACACCTCACAACCTGCTCACACACCTCACAACCTGTCCACACACCTCACAACCTGCCCACACCTCACAACCTGCCCACACACCTCACAACCTGTCCACACACCTCACAACTTGCCCACACACCTCACAACCTGTCCACACACCTCACAACCTGCCCACACACCTCACAACCTGCCCACACACACCTCACAACCTGCTCACACACCTCACAACCCACCAAACACACATCGAAACTACGACGTTGGTACAACGTTCGAACAAATTTTAACCCTTCCTAACCAGTTATACCAACCAATATAGCAAGTTGTAACAACGTTCTAATACGTCATAAAAACGTTAAGCCAAGTTGTAATAACTTTATTACAAGTTGTAACAAGCGGAAAATAGAGACAGTTTCGGTTTGTGTTTCCAGGGAACCTGCCCACACACCTCACAACCTGCCCACACACACCTCACAACCTGCCCACACACCTCACAACCTGCCCACACCTCACAACGTGTCCACACCTCACAACCTGCCATACACCTTACAACGTGCCCACACCGCACAACCTACCCGCACCTCACAACCTGCCCACACCTCACAACCTGTCCACACCTCACAACCTGTTCACACACCTCACAACCTGTCCACACACCTCACAACCTGCCCACACACCTCACAACCTGCCCACACACCTCACAACCTTCCCACACACCTCACAACCTGCCCACACACCTCACAACATGCCCACACACCTCACAACCTGCCCACACACCGCACAACCTGCCCACACACCTCACAACCTTCCCACACCTCACAACCTGCCCACACACCTCACAACCTGCCCACACACCTCACAACCTGCCCACACACCGCACAACCTGCCCACACACCTCACAACCTTCCCACACACCTCACAACCTGCCCACACACTTCACAACCTGTCCACACACCTCACAACCTGCCACACACCTCACAACCTGCCCACACACCTCACAACCTGCCACACACCTCACAACCTGCTCACAGTTACGGCCCTCTCGGGTCGCAACCGGGTTCTTACACTGATGTTGCTAGAGGAAGGGTATCCGGCCCCAAGCCAGTAGTGGCTTTCAAGGGATGAGATCCGTAACGCAAGTAAATTAAAGGGGAAGGGAAATAAAGTCAAAAACTTAATAATATAATTAATACCATCACCATAAATACTATATAAACGATTACACGGGGGGGGGGGGTGTATAAACACTAGAATGCACAACGTAGTCTTCTTCTGAAGACCCTGGACGTTCACGGTGCTCACGATGCTAAGCTCTGGGTGCTCTTGTGGCCTTATGATGAATCCTTCGATCCTGACGAGTCTACCCTGGCCACAGGCCAGCCAAATCAGAATTCCACTGGGGGCACCGTCGTGGAGGCCATCAACCACAAGTCCAGCCAATAGCTGGCAGGTTCCAAACAGCGACGCTGGTTAGGCCACTCCACGATCGATACTAAGGTCGCGAACCCTAGTCAGGAGCCTCGTGTGATCCCACAGACCACTCTCCTTGCCACAACACCTCAGTGGATGAGCGTCTCCACCAGTCGGTCCCGGGTACGACAATCCCTCAACTGCCACGTCACAGGCAGGGTAACACCACAGTGTTCATCCGGGGGGCGACTCACAGCTGCTGCAGCAAACACTGGCGACAAGTCGGCTGCCTTGGGTAGACTGACTCAACTATCGTTACAGCAGTCCCAGGTCGACTCTGTAATCAGACACGTCATCAGTAACGATTACACACTAGGGCACGTCACTTACCGGCTCAGACCCAAACGCCCACCTATCCACTCCATAGATGGCGTTGCTGTCTGAGCGCCACCTCACCAGAGGTCAGCAGCGGCTGTGTTATGAGCTGATCAGGACGGGAAACTAGCCCTTGTGGCCAGTATATCTCGTCCCCACTAGGTGGCGGCGTCCATTTGGAGGGGGTTTCGGGAGCTGACCCACAGATGACGTGGTCGTCACTGCTCCGTGCTCGGACGTTGGGCTCGGGTCCGTAACACTCACACACCGCACAACCTGCCCACACCGCACAACCTACCCACACCTCACAACCTGCCACACACCTCACAACCTGCCCACACCTCACAACCTGTCCACACACCTCACAACCTGCCCACACACCTCACAACCTGCCCACACCTCACAACCTGCGACACACCTCACAACCTGCCCACAAACCTCACAACCTGCCCACACACCTCACAACCTGCCCACACCTCACAACCTGCGACACTCCTCACAACCTGCCCACACACACACCTCACAACCTGCCACACACCTCACAACCTGCCCACACACCTCACAACCTGCCCACACACCTCACAACCTGCCCACACCTCACAACCTGTCCACACACCTCACAACCTGCCCACACCTCACAACCTGCTCACACACCTCACAACCTGTCCACACACCTCACAACCTGCCCACACCTCACAACCTGCCCACACACCTCAAAACCTGTCCACACACCTCACAACTTGCCCACACACCTCACAACCTGTCCACATACCTCACAACCTGCCCACACACCTCACAACCTGCCCACACACACCTCACAACCTGCTCACACACCTCACAACCCACCAAACACACATCGAAACTACGACGTTGGTACAACGTTCGAACAAATTTTAACCCTTCCTAACCAGTTATAACAACCAATATAGCAAGTTGTAACAACGTTCTAATACGTCATAAACACGTTAAGCCAAGTTGTAATAACTTTATTACAAGTTGTAACAAGCGGAAAATAGAGACAGTTTCGGGTTGTTTTTCCAGGGAACCTGCCCACACACCTCACAACCTGCCCACACACACCTCACAACCTGCCCACACACCTCACAACCTGCCCACACACCTCACAACCTGCCCACACACCTCACAACCTGCCCACACACCTCACAACCTGCCCACACACCTCACAACCTGCCCACACACCTCACAACCTGCCCACACACCGCACAACCTGCCCACACACCTCACAACCTGCCCACACACCGCACAACCTGCCCACACCTCACAACCTGCCCACACACCGCACAACCTGCCCACACACCGCACAACCTGCCCACACACCTCACAACCTGCCCACACACCGCACAACCTGCCCACACCTCACAACCTGCCCACATACCGCACAACCTGCCCACACACCGCACAACCTGCCCACACACCTCACAACCTGCCCACACACCGCACAACCTGCCCACACACCTCACAACCTGCCCACACACCGCACAACCTGCCCACACACCGCACAACCTGCCCACACACCTCACAACCTGCCCACACACCGCACAACCTGCCCACACACCTCACAACCTGCCCACACCTCACAACCTGCCCACACACCCCACAACCTGCCCACACCTCACAACCTGTCCACACACCTCACAACCTGCCCACACACCGCACAACCTGCCCACACACCTCACAACCTGCCCACACCTCACAACCTGCCCACACACCCCACAACCTGCCCACACCTCACAACCTGTCCACACACCTCACAACCTGCCCACACACCTCACAACCTGCCCACACACCTTACAACCTGTCCACACACCTCACAACCTGCCCACACCTCACAACCTGCCCACACCTCACAACCTGTCCACACACCTCACAAGCTGTCCACACACCTCACAACCTTCCCACACACCTCACAACCTGTCCACACACCTCACAACCTGCCCACACCTCACAACCTGCCCACACGTCACAACCTGTCCACACACCTCACAACCTTCCCACACACCTCACAACCTGCCCACACACCTCACAACCTGCCACACACACCTCACAACCTGCCACACACACCTCACAACCTGCCCACACACCTCACAACCTGTCCACACACCTCACAACCTGTCCACACACCTCACAACCTGCCCAATCACCTCACAACCTGCCCACACACCTCACAACCTGTCCACACACCTCACAACCTGTCCACACACCTCACAACCTGCCACACACCCCACAACCTGTCCACACACCTCACAACCTTCCCACACACCTCACAACCTGCCCACACACCTCACAACCTGCCACACACACCTCACAACCTGCCCACACCTCACAACCTGTCCACACCTCACAACCTGTCCACACACCTCACAACCTGCCCACACTTCACAACCTGCCACACACCTCACAACCTGCGACACTCCTCACAACCTGCCCACACACACACCTCACAACCTGCCCACACTTCACAACCTGCCCACACCTCACAACCTGCCACACACTTCACAACCTGCCCACACACCTCACAACCTGCCCACACACCTCACAACCTGCCACACTTCACAACCTGCCCACACACCTCACAACCTGCCACACTTCACAACCTGCCCACACACCTCACAACCTGCCCACACACACACCTCACAACCTGCCCACACACCTCACAACCTGCCCACACACCTCACAACCTGCCACACTTCACAACCTGCCCACACACCTCACAACCTGCCACACTTCACAACCTGCCCACACACCTCACAACCTGCCACACTTCACAACCTGCCCACACACCTCACAACCTGCCACACTTCACAACCTGCCCACACACCTCACAACCTGCCCACACACACACCTCACAACCTGCCCACACACCTCACAACCTGCCCACACACCTCACAACCTTCCCACACACCTCACAACCTGCCCACACACCTCACAACCTGCCCACACACCTCACAACCTGCCACACTTCACAACCTGCCCACACACCTCACAACCTGCCCACACACACACCTCACAACCTGCCCACACACCTCACAACCTGCCCACACACCTCACAACCTGCCCACACACCCCACAACCTGCCCACACCTCACAACCTGTCCACACACCTCACAACCTGCCCACACAGTGCACAACCTGCCCACACACCTCACAACCTGCCCACACACCTCACAACCTGCCACACACTTCACAACCTGCCCACACACCTCACAACCTGCCCACACACCTCACAACCTGCCCACACACACCTCACAACCTGCCCACACACCTCACAACCTGCCCACACACCTCACAACCTGCCCACACCTCACAACCTGTCCACACACCTCACAACCTGTCCACATACCTCACAACCTGCCCACACACCTCACAACCTGCCCACACACACCTCACAACCTGCTCACACACCTCACAACCCACCAAACACACATCGAAACTACGACGTTGGTACAACGTTCGAACAAATTTTAACCCTTCCTAACCAGTTATAACAACCAATATAGCAAGTTGTAACAACGTTCTAATACGTCATAAACACGTTAAGCCAAGTTGTAATAACTTTATGACAAGTTGTAACAAGCGGAAAATAGAGACAGTTTCGGGTTGTTTTTCCAGGGAACCTGCCCACACACCTCACAACCTGCCCACACACACCTCACAACCTGCCCACACACCTCACAACCTGCCCACACACCTCACAACCTGCCCACACACCTCACAACCTGCCCACACACCTCACAACCTGCCCACACACCTCACAACCTGCCCACACACCTCACAACCTGCCCACACACCGCACAACCTGCCCACACACCTCACAACCTGCCCACACACCGCACAACCTGCCCACACCTCACAACCTGCCCACACACCGCACAACCTGCCCACACACCGCACAACCTGCCCACACACCTCACAACCTGCCCACACACCGCACAACCTGCCCACACCTCACAACCTGCCCACACACCGCACAACCTGCCCACACACCGCACAACCTGCCCACACACCTCACAACCTGCCCACACACCGCACAACCTGCCCACACCTCACAACCTGCCCACACACCGCACAACCTGCCCACACACCTCACAACCTGCCCACACACCGCACAACCTGCCCACACACCTCACAACCTGCCCACACCTCACAACCTGCCCACACACCCCACAACCTGCCCACACCTCACAACCTGTCCACACACCTCACAACCTGCCCACACACCGCACAACCTGCCCACACACCTCACAACCTGCCCACACCTCACAACCTGCCCACACACCCCACAACCTGCCCACACCTCACAACCTGTCCACACACCTCACAACCTGCCCACACACCTCACAACCTGCCCACACACCTTACAACCTGTCCACACACCTCACAACCTGCCCACACCTCACAACCTGCCCACACCTCACAACCTGTCCACACACCTCACAAGCTGTCCACACACCTCACAACCTTCCCACACACCTCACAACCTGTCCACACACCTCACAACCTGCCCACACCTCACAACCTGCCCACACGTCACAACCTGTCCACACACCTCACAACCTTCCCACACACCTCACAACCTGCCCACACACCTCACAACCTGCCACACACACCTCACAACCTGCCACACACACCTCACAACCTGCCCACACACCTCACAACCTGTCCACACACCTCACAACCTGTCCACACACCTCACAACCTGCCCAATCACCTCACAACCTGCCCACACACCTCACAACCTGTCCACACACCTCACAACCTGTCCACACACCTCACAACCTGCCACACACCCCACAACCTGTCCACACACCTCACAACCTTCCCACACACCTCACAACCTGCCCACACACCTCACAACCTGCCACACACACCTCACAACCTGCCCACACCTCACAACCTGTCCACACCTCACAACCTGTCCACACACCTCACAACCTGCCCACACTTCACAACCTGCCACACACCTCACAACCTGCGACACTCCTCACAACCTGCCCACACACACACCTCACAACCTGCCCACACTTCACAACCTGCCCACACCTCACAACCTGCCACACACTTCACAACCTGCCCACACACCTCACAACCTGCCCACACACCTCACAACCTGCCACACTTCACAACCTGCCCACACACCTCACAACCTGCCACACTTCACAACCTGCCCACACACCTCACAACCTGCCCACACACACACCTCACAACCTGCCCACACACCTCACAACCTGCCCACACACCTCACAACCTGCCACACTTCACAACCTGCCCACACACCTCACAACCTGCCACACTTCACAACCTGCCCACACACCTCACAACCTGCCACACTTCACAACCTGCCCACACACCTCACAACCTGCCACACTTCACAACCTGCCCACACACCTCACAACCTGCCCACACACACACCTCACAACCTGCCCACACACCTCACAACCTGCCCACACACCTCACAACCTGCCCACACACCTCACAACCTGCCCACACACCTCACAACCTGCCCACACACCTCACAACCTGCCACACTTCACAACCTGCCCACACACCTCACAACCTGCCCACACACACACCTCACAACCTGCCCACACACCTCACAACCTGCCCACACACCTCACAACCTGCCCACACACCTCACAACCTGCCCACACACCCCACAACCTGCCCACACCTCACAACCTGTCCACACACCTCACAACCTGCCCACACAGTGCACAACCTGCCCACACACCTCACAACCTGCCCACACACCTCACAACCTGCCACACACTTCACAACCTGCCCACACACCTCACAACCTGCCCACACACCTCACAACCTGCCCACACACACCTCACAACCTGCCCACACACCTCACAACCTGCGACACTCCTCACAACCTGCCCACACACCTCACAACCTGCCCACACTTCACAACCTGCCCACACACCTCACAACCTGCCCACACACCTCACAACCTGCCCACACACCTCACAACCTGCCCACACACCTCACAACCTGCCCACACACCTCACAACCTGCCCACACACACCTCACAACCTGCCCACACACCTCACAACCTGCGACACTCCTCACAACCTGCCCACACACCTCACAACCTGCCATACACTTCACAACCTGCCCACACACCTCACAACCTGCCCACACTTCACAACCTGCCCACACACCTCACAACCTGCCCACACCTCACAACCTGTCCACACACCTCACAACCTGCCCACACCTCACAACCTGCCCACACACCTCACAACCTGCCCACACACCTCACAACCTGCCCACACACCTCACAACCTGCCCACACACCTCACAACCTGCCCACACACTTCACAACCTGCCCACACATCTCACATCCTTCCCACACACCTCACAACCTGCCACACACCTCACAACCTGCCCACACACCTCACAACCTGCCCACACACCTCACAACCTGCCCACACAGAGAACAGGAAGCTAGAAATAGTGAGGAGATAATACTAGATAATAATAATTATAGAGTAAAGAGATATAACTAATATAAGCATCGCTGGTAACGATGTATTTAATTGATTTAAACCCCGTTTCATCAAGTTGTTGGCTGTCAACCCCAGACTTCTGGTTTTATTTAATGTTGAGACTATTTTCGGTCACTTTTATGCTTAATTATTTTACCTAATTAACTTTTATGACGCTCTTAATTTTTAATTAACGTTTATGAAGCTTTAAGAACATCAACGATGTTTATTTTTACACTTTTCTTGCCGAAGTTCTTGAATGTTTGGACAATACGCAAGGCTTGCAATGCAAAGTACAACGTCTTTATTAATACTCTTCTTATGAGTCGTTTCTCAGTCGTTTACGTAGTTAAGTTATTTCTTGGATATAAAACTGACGTAACATTTGGCACATTATTTGTGTACTATCTTGGTCTTGAGAATAATTGTGTTCCTGTGGAACATGACAAGTTCCTGCTTGTACCACGGGGATTATTGGGGGAGGGTGGCAGTGTGTCAGCACATGTTTTATTGTTCCATGGGACACCCTTAAGAACAGTCTTATTGTTCCATGGGACACCCTTAAGAACAGTCTTATTGTTCCATGGGACACCCTTAAGAACAGTCTTATTGTTCCATGGGACACCCTTAAGAACAGTCTTATTGTTCCATGGGACACCCTTAAGAACAGTCTTATTGTTCCATGGGACACCCTTAAGAACAGTCTTATTGTTCCATGGGACACCCTTAAGAACAGTCTTATTGTTCCATGGGACATCCTTAAGAACAGTCTTATTGTTCCATGGGACATCTTTAAGGTACCATGGAACAATACATGTTAACACTTATCGTTTTATGTGACAACGTTAACACTGCCTTTTTGTTCCATGGGCCAGCCTTAAAATTAGGAACACTAATCGTTCCATGGACCAGTCTTAAAATTAGGAACACTAATCGTTCCATGGCCCAGTCTTAAGAACACTAATCGTTCCATGGACCAGTCTTAAGAACACTAATCGTTCCATGGGCTAGCCTTAAGAACACTAATCGTTCCATGGGCCAGCCTTAAGAACACTAATCGCTCCATGGGCCAGCCTTAAGAACACTAATCGTTCCATGGGCTAGCCTTAAGAACACTAATCGTTCCATGGGCCAGCCTTAAGAACACTAATCGTTCCATGGGCTAGCCTTAAGAACACTAATCGTTCCATGGGCTAGCCTTAAGAACACTAATCGTTCCATGGGCCAGCCTTAAGAACACTAATCGTTCCATGGGCTAGCCTTAAGAACACTAATCGTTCCATGGGCTAGCCTTAAGAACACTAATCGCTCCATGGGCCAGCCTTAAGAACACTAATCGTTCCATGGGCTAGCCTTAAGAACACTAATCGTTCCATGGGCCAGCCTTAAGAACACTAATCGTTCCATGGGCCAGCCTTAAAATTAGGAACACTAATCGTTCCATGGACCAGTCTTAAAATTAGGAACACTAATCGTTCCATGGCCCAGTCTTAAGAACACTAATCGTTCCATGGGCCAGCCTTAAGAACACTAATCGTTCCATGGGCCAGCCTTAAGAACACTAATCGTTCCATGGACCAGTTTTAAGAACACTAATCGTTCCATGGGCCAGCCTTAAGAACACTAATCGTTCCATGGACCAGTTTTAAGAACACTAATCGTTCCATGGACCAGTTTTAAGAACACTAATCGTTCCATGGACCAGTTTTAAGAACACTAATCGTTCCATGGACCAGTTTTAAGAACACTAATCGTTCCATGGGCTAGCCTTAAGAACGCTAATCGTTCCATGGACCAGTTTTAAGAACACTAATCGTTCCATGGACCAGTCTTAAGAACACTAATCGTTCCATGGGCTAGCCTTAAGAACACTAATCGTTCCATGGGCTAGCCTTAAGAACACTAATCGTTCCATGGGCTAGCCTTAAGAACGCTAATCGTTCCATGGGCTAGCCTTAAGAACACTAATCGTTCCATGGGCTAGTCTTAAGAACACTAATCGTTCCATGGGGCAGCCTTAAGAACACTAATCGTTCCATTGGCCAGCCTTAAGAACACAAATCGTTCCATGGGCTAGCCTTAAGAACACTAATCGTTCCATGGGGCAGCCTTAAGAACACTAATCGTTCCATTGGCCAGCCTTAAGAACACAAATCGTTCCATGGGCCAGCCTTAAGAACACAAATCGTTCCATGGACCAGTCTTAAGAACACTAATCGTTCCATGGGCCAGCCTTACCCTGAGAGTGGCTGGCCTGGCAGAGTTCCTCACAGCGACCCTCACTCCTTCGTAGAACTTATGTCAGAGGAAACACTTATAAGATATCACAGCAAACAGTAAATTTGTGTTGGAGTATTTTTGCACAGATTAAACTGGCAAACATCAACACAGGAAGAACAATGACCTCGTTAATGTTTTCAGGATGTAAAAAAAAAAATGTGGAGAAATACATGTTTACAAAACAGGAGATGTAGGCCTACCTGGCGCAGCCTAACAGCTCTCAGGGCACGTGTAACAGGTCAGCCCTGGGAACGTGATCTTCTTACTGCTTAATGATCATGTTAACTGTGAACTCTGCCAGTAATTTTATCACTAAGGATTGTGATGGCAGCTGTTTAGAAACACGGTCACCGCTCCGTCAGCAGCCGCCGCTGCAGCGGGAGTAACACGTCTGCTCACCACGGTGTTCCAGACACAACTGAAACTCAGCGCTGCCACTGCGGCCTTCCCAGCGCCCCCGGCGACCCGATTTACCTAAATGGGCCCCAAGATGTAGACAAATGGACCCAAATGAGCTCTTGCAAGTCAATTTATGAACGAATTAAACTGACCGACACAGGCAAGGGATTGAAGCACGTCTCCCCTTCTCCCGGACCAATTATAATCAGAACTTACACGATAGTTACTATGTTGTTAGATAAGTCCTGCCCACAATTGTTCATAATACCTCAGTGACACCCGCGATTAGAGTTAATTAAATAAAAAAAACGCAGTAAAAATATTAAAACAAGATTATCTGGTCGTAAGATCAGCAAGATCTTATATGATTATATGGAGTTACTGAAAAACTGTAACTCACCCCCACATAAATTAAAGATTTGACAGATTACCTTATATTATTAATTAATTAAGATTATAAAATACCTTATCTGTTACGTCCAACCTTCAAACTTCCACATTATACAAACTGTTCCTCACCATGACTGTGACCGCTGGGCGGAGCCAAGCGACGACTCCAGGGTAGTTGAAGTGCCCTCGTGCACACCTGTGGCTCCCCTGGGGGCTCTACAGGGGCTCTACAGAGGGCTCTAGGGCCTGGCCAGCTCTTGCGTGAGATATAACCCAACTCACCTTCTATTACACCAGTGTTGACATCTTATGCTGAGATATATAAACACATAAGAGCCACGAGCGTCTTAATATCTCCTCCAAGGTCAACCAACCAAAACCTTATATGCTACGCTGATAAGAGGTGTTCAGTTATTTACGTCAAGGAACCTGGGATTAAGACGATTGTGCTGTTTTTATTTATAATTAAGGATTTGACAGAGCCGAGATACCCTTAATCACATCATCATTTAAAATAAATAAATAATATAAAAAATTTATACTATTTTTCTTAAGGCTGTATATTACAAATAATCACTGATAATAATATCAAACATACGTGAACGTTTTCTTCGGCTCAGCACGATTATATGGTCGTGAGGTAACCAAGATTATATGGTCGTGAGGTAACCAAGATTATATGGTCGTGAGGTAACCAAGATTATATGGTCGTGAGGTAACAAAGATTATATGGTCGTGAGGTAACCAAGATTATATGGTCGTGAGGTAACCAAGATTATATGGTCGTGAGGTCATCAAGATCATATGGTCGTAACGTCACCAAGATTATATGGTCGTAACGTCACCAAGATTATATGGTCGTGACGTCATCAAGATTATATGGTCGTGAGGTCATCAAGATTATATGGTCGTGAGGTAACCAAGATTATATGGTCGTGACGTCATCAAGATTATATGGTCGTGAGGTCATCAAGATTATATGGTCGTGACGTCACCAAGATTATATGGTCGTGAGGTAACCAAGATTATATGGTCGTGAGGTAACCAAGATTATATGGTCGTGAGGTAACCAAGATTATATGGTCGTGACGTCACCAAGATTATATGGTCGTAACGTCACCAAGATTATATGGTCGTAACGTCACCAAGATTATATGGTCGTAACGTCACCAAGATTATATGGTCGTGACGTCATCAAGATTATATGGTCGTGAGGTCATCAAGATTATATGGTCGTGACGTCACCAAGATTATATGGTCGTGAGGTAACCAAGATTATATGGTCGTGAGGTAACCAAGATTATATGGTCGTAACGTCACCAAGATTATATGGTCGTGAGGTCATCAAGATTATATGGTCGTGACGTCACCAAGATTATATGGTCGTAACGTCACCAAGATTATATGGTCGTGACGTCACCAAGATTATATGGTCGTAACGTCACCAAGATTATATGGTCGTGAGGTAACCAAGATTATATGGTCGTGAGGTAACCAAGATTATATGGTCGTGAGGTAACCAAGATTGTATGGTCGTGAGGTAACCAAGATTATATGGTCGTGAGGTAACCAAGATTATATGGTCGTGAGGTCATGAAGATTATATAATCGTGAGGTCATGAAGATTATATAATCATGAGGTCACCAAGATTATATAATCGTGAGGTCACCAAGATTATATGGTCGATAGGTCATCAAGATTATATGGTCGTGAGGTCATCATGATTATATGGTCGTGAGATCACCAAGATTATATAGTCATAAAGTTAGTTAGATTATATAATGGTAAGGTTACATGTTTGTAAGGGTAATATGACTGTTTGGTCATAAGATCAGCAAGATTGTATAATCATAATGGTATCAATATTTTATGGTGAAGAAGACTGTACGGCCATGAAGTCAGCAAATATTTTATGGCCACATGCAGAATAATAGTGAACTCCGTCACAATACATTCAGCAAGTCGTAACATGGACAATCAATATCGAAACTTAGGACAAATGTATATTGTTCATTAATTGACATATTTAAAGAAGGGTAAATATTCCATTGTTCTTTAGTTTCAATAGATTGATCAAGAACCCAAGATGTCAAACGGCTCTGCTGAGATGTCACGGTAAGCTGGCGACGGTCTCATGGTGGTGGGCCAATGGGTGGTGACCAGTTGAGTTACGTCACCCAGGCTAATCTGCGATTGGACATGAAACTGAGTCTCATTTCAGCTGTCAGAGAAGGAGGATATCTAACCCCCCCCCCTCACCCTTCCTTCCCCTTAATCGTTAACCATATTGTGACACGTTTGGCGGCTCGAATCAAGAGATTTGAACAGCGGGACTCCTCTTCCTCTTCTTTTCTATTTTAGAAAATGGGAGCCTGAGGGCCTTTCCAGCTCTGGTTTCTTGTTGGCCAATAATGCCCCAATGTTGGGAGAGTTTGTAGGAGTGTTAGAGAGGACTGAGGCTACAGCGTCACCCTCGTGCAAGAACACGCAGCAGAAAGCTTAGGGAATGTGTGCAGACAACGGTAGTACGTACTAGCGATCATTGGAGTACTAGCGTACTAGCGATCATTGGGGTACTAGCGTACTAGCGATCATTGGGGTACTAGCATACTAGCGATCATTGGAGTACTAGCGTACTAGCGATCATTGGAGAGTAGAATAGGAAATGCCACATAGAGCCACCTATGTAAGGAGATCAGATAAGAAATCAGAAGCGGGGAGCCACATAGTGCCACTCCATATTAGGTCACCCAAGGTGTGAGTGGTAGCAGTCGAAAAAACAGTGAAGATAGGTATCTATTATGCGCCACTATGATCATGTTCATTTACAGTAAAGTAGCTGCCTATGAAGGGCAATCAGATAAGAAAATCAGAGGCGGAGTGCCACTTAGAGCCACCCCATATTAGGTCGTCCAAGGTGTGGGGCAGCAACAATCGTAAAAATAGTGAAGATAGGTATCTATTATGTGTCGCTATGTTCATGTTCATGTTCATTTATACAGAAAAGTATGACAGTATATTTGTATAATAAACACTCAGGTGAGCGGTAGTTACCCCCCCCCCCCCACCTCCCCCTATGGGACAGGTGTAAAAACAGGATCCTCGCAGTAGGGGCGGTCCCCCCTCACCAGCCCTCCTCATACTTGATGACCTTGAGTGTACCGTAAGAGGGACCAGCCTCCCTTAGTTGTTTTTAAGTTGGTTATATTTTAAGCCTCTATACTTAAAGAAGGAGAAAAAGAAATAATCCTGATGATTTATAGATTATATTATCAAAGTACATAGGGTTAAACATAGTCGTATTGTAGGTCATCTCCCCCCACATAATATTTATTAACAAGAGCTCTCCTTCTCGCCCACAAGTCCGTTGTGGGGTCTTCCTCCCCCTCCTCCTCCTCCTCCTGGGACGAAGACGATGACTCATCATCTCCCAGAGAGTGAATGGGATGTAGTGCGCCTCCCTCAGGTGACTGACTGCTGACGTCATAGGGTTCACTCTCGCTGGTGGGGTGTTGTCCTTCCTCTCCTTGTGGTTCAATGACGTCACCACCTTCTCTCTCGGTGGACATTCCTTGGGCTGAGGTGTTGGGGTGGGGCTCGGATGGTATGTCTGGGTGACCATACGCTAGGCTAGTGTATTTATTTAGGTAAAAGCGCTTATCATCAAATGCACTTAAACCCCTCTTAGTATTGAATGTGGTTGCCATCTGCCCCCCTATGTTTCTTATTTGTGAGTAATTAAAAGTATTTACTACACCATTACTGTGAAGGGTCTCTTTAAAGTGGTTATGTGTTAAAGATCTTTGCACAGCTCGGGGAATACCCTTAGCGGTGATGGAATTTTTATTGTCAAGCAAAAGCACACTATACATTTTGGGCTTGAGTGCCACAACTTCAAGGATGTGTTTATCTGACACCTCTGACTTTAACAGCCCTAAAACACCCTTTTTAGAAGGATCATACAAGGGGTGAGTTTCAGGAAAATTACTCGTATCCATCCACAAACTAAGGGGTTCTTTCCCCATCTCATTAAAGACATCTTCAGCTAGTAAGGTGAAAATGAAACTGTCTGTATCACTATACACCAGTTGTACCCTATCTGAATAGTGGTTCTTAAGTACCCTGTACCAAAAATGGTACAAGCTGTATTTTGCTAGCTCAAGAATCTGGAACCCAATGTAATTAGGATGAGTAATTTTAATGAATGGTCTGGAACTGACAGACAATAATTTATTGTCGCCTAAATGCACCATTCGTTTAAAGCGGGGATTCTTCACCTCTCGTAAAAAGGCCCTAGCTGAAGTCACTAGTTTGGTGTCAATGGCATAACGAGCTGGATTCAGTAGCGTTTTACCAAAAACACTGTTCGTCAGTAATTTGAAGAGTGTTTTCCTATCATTACTGCTGGAGGCATTTCTATTGTTAACGTTGGTGTTAACAAATTCTGCCATAAAATCTGACTGGTGGAACTCGTAAATTGCATGTATTGTTTCCACTTCAAGTCCTATCTCAATAAATAGTTGTAAAAGGTGAAGAGATATGAAATAATGTTTTTTGGGGAGATGATCTCCAACCAGTTTGATGTTTTTTGGGGGGAGGTGTGTGATGTTATTTGTTTCCAGAAGTCCCCTACTAAATGGTGAGATATCCTCCATACTTATTCCCCTATGGTGTAAACAAAGGGGCAGATCGTCTGTTAGTCTAGCTATTTCGGGTCTTAAAAGTTTGGTGTCAATTAAGAGCCAGTACCCTTTGTTAGAAGAGAAAGGCTGTTCTGTCATTATCTTCCCCCCGCTAATGAAGGAGTTCATCTCATCAGATGATAGTCTCCTTAGTCCCCCATGGGGCAATTTCCTAGTCATACAACTCCCATAGAGGCTGTTAAAGTCGAGATAAAGTAAGAATGAAGACCTATCCTCCTGGGGGTTAAAAGATGGGTTGACATAGCGGTTGTTAGCTCTGACATAACTCCTAACTGCAGTTGTAAAACCCCCTCGTATGTTTTGTGATAAGAGATTGTGCAACGTCACATCTGCACTTAACTCCAACGATATTCTACTACTTTTCAGGAAGCAGTCGTAGGAGTACCCTGGGAGGCTGCAATAGTGTGTCAATTCTAAAGAATATATATCATTTAGAATTGCCCTATGGTGTGTAAAAATGTCAGCCAGTAATCCTACATCACACCTCAAATAAATGAGGAGGTAGTCTTTTAATGTCCTACACCCTGTAGCCTCCCATACTAATTTAGAATGTCTATATTCGTCCAAAGTTATACCTGATTTGTTTAGGGAGCTGTAGAACATTTCAATAGGAGGGAGTGTTGTGTCATTAAAGCAGCTGATTTTTGTGGTATATTCATAAGGGAAAAACTGCTTACCCTTTAAGAGTAGGTGGTGACTCTTTTTGGGTAAACCCTCTATCATTGAGTGAGTGAATGTTAAGGGGCTGGCTGAATCAATGTGGGTCTTTGCTAGGGATGAAAGACTACCTGTAATAAAAGCCAGTGAATCAAGAAATTTAAGCTTCCCTATTTCTACCTTAAGATATTTCGTCCCCTGCCTCATGAGGATATTGCTCTTAATATTTGAATCCATGGTAAACTCCCTCAAAATTAAGCCCATGTCATAAGACATATTATGGGCAATTAGAACTAAACTCTCCAGAGCATTCTTGTGGCGGAGGTTGCAGTAATTACATAGAGCTCCAATATAATTGAGCTTTTCCCTAAGGTGATCATGATGTTGAACCTTGAAATTGGAGGGGGTAAATACCTGCTCACAAAACTGGCAGTGAGTC